>NC_056731.1:278369880-278477380 GCF_019279795.1 Protopterus annectens
GACCTGAGCATCTGTGTGTACGCATGTGTGTGTCCACCCTGTGCGTGTGTACGGGTTTACCTGGCCGTGACTTGCGGTGTGTGCACTCCGTCTGCATGCCGGACGGCACGCATGCATACTACATGTGGCGTGGCGAATCGCTGTGGTGTGGGTGGACACACGCCGTCCACATTCTGCCTCCCATGCCGCCGCCCCCATGTGTATGCCTGTCTGCACTGTGCCGATTCTAAGTGTCTGAGCATGCCCAGTAAGCAGCTGTGTAGATGGACACACAGTACAGTGCACACCGCCCGTCTGCATTGATACCCGGTGCATGCCTGTTTCCTCCGCAACTGCCACATCTGTGGCATGGCCGGGTTGCTGTTGTGTGGCTGGACACACACGCCGTCCACATTCTGCCTCCCATGCCGTTGCCCCATGTGTATGCCTGTCTGCACTGTGCCGATTCTAAGTGTCTGAGCATGCCCAGTAAGCAGCTGTGTAGATGGACACACAGTACAGTGCACACCGCGCCCGTCTGAATTGATACCGGGTGCATGCCTGTTTCCTCCGCAACTGCCACGTCTGTTGCATGGCTGGGTTGCTGTTGTGTGGCTGGACACACACGGTCCACATTCTGCCTCCCATGCCGTGCGCCCCATGTGTATGCCTGTCTGCACTGTGCCGATTCTAAGTGTCTGAGCATGCCCAGTAAGCAGCTGTGTAGATGGACACACAGTACAGTGCACACCGCGCCTGGCCTGCATTGATACCCGGTGCATGCCTGTTTCCCCTCCACAACTGCCACGTCTGTGGCATGGCGGGTTGCTGTTGTGTGGCTGGACACACGATGGTCCACATTCTGCCTCCCATGCCGTGCCCCATGTGTATGCCTGTCTGCACTGTGCCGATTCTAAGTGTCTGAGCATGCCCAGTAAGCAGCTGTGTAGATGGACACACAGTACAGTGCACACCGCGGCTGACTGCGTTGATACCCCGTGAGCATGTCTGTCTCCCGCAACCGCTAGGTGTGAGAGCCATGGCCAGTACACCAGTCGGGGTACACGACGGTCGGCACCGATGTCTGCTACTAGGCGTGTAGCCATGGCCATTGACATCCTGCATAGCCATGGTGACCATCCAGGTGACTCATATGTGGCTGTCATGCCACATTGGCTGCCTACATCCTGCACGCCGGATGCCCTCTCATAGGGTATACTGTAATGTGGTGCATCCTGTATTCATGTCATGATGTACTGCTCCGTAGTTAGTTGGTATTCCCGACCGCAGCACTACCGTGTTACTGTACGGCCACCTTGGGATGGTAACAAGCTGTGTGACTGCGCACTCTGTCTTCATTCCCTGTCGGCCGCATTGCCTCTGCAGATGATACCACCCACCTAGGGGTATGCCTCCTGACAGTGCTGTGCTCAGTAATCTCGTTAGCGCGTTCTGTAAATGCTTCATGCTGTAGTGAGTTCATGTAGGTAGGCGTAGGTTCAACTCTCGGCCCTTCCCTGTGTGTGTGTGTGTGTGTGTGTGTGTGTGTGTGTGTGTGTGTGTGTGTGTTTCCAGCTGCCTCTGCAGATAAACATGCTTTTAGACGCTTCGCAACACATACCTTGGCAATTGCCAGCTATTCCCTTACGGGTGATGTCACCCGCCTAGAAGTATGCCTCTGACAGCGCTGTGCTCAGTAATCTTGGTAGCGCGTTCTGTAAATGCTTCATGCTGTAGTGAGTTCATGTAGGTAGGCGAGTTCGACTCTCGGCCCTTCGCTGTGTGTGTGTGTGTGTGTGTGTGTGTGTGTGTGTGTGATTCCAGCTGCCTCTGCAGATGAACATGCTTTTAGACGCTTCGCAACACATACCTTGCCTATTGCCAGCTATTCCCTTACGGGTGATGTCACCCGCCTAGAAGTATGCCTCTGACAGCGCTGTGCTCAGTAATCTCAGTAGCGCGTTCTGTAAATGCTTCATGCTGTAATGAGTTCATGTAGGTAGGCGTAGGTTTGACTCTCGGCCCTTCCCTGTGTGTGTGTGTGTGTGTGTGTGTGTGTGTGTGTGTGTGTGTTTCCAGCTGCCTCTGCAGATGAACATGCTTTTAGATGCTTCGCAACACATACCTTGGCTATTGCCAGTATTCCCTTACGGGTGATGTCACCCGCCTAGAAGTATGCCCCTGACAGCGCTGTGCTCAGTAATCTCGGTAGCGCATTCTGTAAATGCTTCATGCTGTAGTGAGTTCATGTAGGTAGGCGTAGGTTCGACTCTCGGCCCTTCCCTGTGTGTGTGTGTGTGTGTGTGTGTGTGTGTGTGTGTGTGTGTGTGTTTCCAGCTGCCTCTGCAGATGAACATGCTTTTAGACGCTTCGCAACACATACCTTAGCTATTGCCAGCTATTCACTTACAGGTGATGTCACCCACCTAGAAGTATGCCCCTGACAGTGCTGTGCTCAGTAATCTCGGTAGCGCATTCTGTAAATGCTTCATGCTGTAGTGAGTTCATGTAGGTAGGCGTAGGTTCGACTCTCGGCCCTGTGTGTGTGTGTGTGTGTGTGTGTGTGTGTGTGTGTGTGTGTGTGTGTGTGTTTGTGTGTGTGTGTGTTTCAGCTGCCTCTGCAGATGAACATGCTTAGACGCCGCAACACACCTGGCTATTGCCAGCTATTCCCTTCGGGTGATGTCACCCACCTAGAAGTATGCCCTGACGCTGTGCTCAGTAATCTCGGTGGCGCATTCTGTAAATGCTTCATGTAGTAGTTTCATGTAGGTAGGCATAGGTTCGACTCTCGGCCCTTCCTTGTGTGTGTGTGTGTGTGTGTGTTTCCAGCTGCCTCTGCAGATGAACATGCTTTTAGACGCTTTGCAACACATACCTTGGCTATTGCCAGCTATTCCCTTACGGGTGATGTCACCCGCCTAGAAGTATGCCTCTGACAGCGCTGTGCTCAGTAATCTTGGTAGCGCGTTCTGTAAATGCTTCATGCTGTAGTGAGGTCATGTAGGTAGGCGTAGGTTCCACTCCCACCCCTTCCCCGTGTGTGTGTGTGGTGTGTGTGTTCACAGCTTCCCTAGTAGAGTGGAGTTATTTTAGATGCTTGGCAACACATACCTTGGCTATCGGCGGCCATTCCTTTACGGATGTTGTCACCCACCTGTACATGTGCCTCTGACGGTGGTGTGTTCGCAGGTCCACGTAGCGCGTTCCATACCTGTGTCATACTGTTGTGCGGTTGGGTATGTGGGGGTGTGGTCAATCACCATGCCTGCCACATGTGTGTGTGTGTGTGTGTGTCCATGCTCCCAGCTGCATGGGTTCATAGGGTATGGCTTTGAGGTTTCCGCAGAACACTCATATCCTGCCACCATCCCTGTGTTTGTGGATGGTGAGACGCAGCTCGTGGACTGCTTGTGTGCCTGCTGTGTTTGGTGACCTCCGTAGTGTGTTCTCCACGTGCACCCTGCTATGGTGTGGTGGGGTGGTACTGTGTACGTTACACGCACGGGCTTGCCACATGTGTCCGTCTGTATCTCTGTCATTGTATATCTATGCCTATGTTGTGCCGTGGTGCTGCTCTTGCATGGACAGCTGTCTGTCCCATGTATCGCATATTTGCACGGCTGACACATAGAACTGTGGTACGATGCATATCCACTCATTGTCCATGCACCGTCCGTATTCCAGAACACCCTAGAGACATCTGCTGGATATCGTGGCAGACAGCTATCCTTGCTGTACTGACACTGTGTACACGCCATAAACCTTGTGTGTAATTGACTATTTATGGTGTGTGTATGTCTAACTGTGCTGTATGCATGGTCGTGTGTGTCCCGCTATAGCCATCTGTGCAGGTGTCGCCACTATGGGTAATCCTTGTGGACCGCTGTTTCATGTGCACTTCTGCACATACCTGCAGACGTACTACCCCTCCCGGCAGCGGCCTTAGATCGACTGCTGCCCTAGGCTGTAGGGCTCCATGGCGCACCACCACAACACATGGTGCCCCATCCTGGTATACCTACATGACACACCTACTAGACAGGTGGACCTACTAGTCGGCGCCCTGGGAAGCCAAGGATTGGCGTATGCCTATGGACGACTATGAGCACATCACACGGCATACGTCTACATTCGGTGTTTCTGCACGGCTAGGTTATAATACCAGAGGGGGGACCTCATCAACTATGCTTTAGAATGTGGATTTAGATGGATTATTAGGTGGAGGGTTGACCACACACCAGGGCTGACCGGTGAAACACTGATGAAGCCTCTTTTGAGAAGCAGGTGGCTTAAACCCCTGTGACAGGAATGTAGTTTAGGTACAGATATACAGTTAACACACATTAGTCCACTCTTTCAGTTGTGTACCACTGTATTACATTGATATGATATGCATATCTTCTATATATATTGTTTGATCTTTGATTGATGAGTATTAGGCATAGTACAATATCATATAATACATGTGTTATTAGGATGTTTTCTGAGATGTTAATATATGTGTGTAGTTAACATTGCGTCTGTGCTTTCTATGCTGTGGTTACATGTTCATTGTTTGCTGAGAAATTAACCAATGAAAGTGTAAGGGGGGATATTTAAAGCCTGGATGCTTCTATGTCATGTGTAAGTCTGATGGAGCCTACGGGTGAAAGCGCTTACATGTCCATGAAGTAACCTTTGTATACCATTTGTGACCTGTCGTGGATAATGTCTACGTTGACTGTTTCATCTACCTATGTGTGTTTTGGATTGTGTGCCATAAGGTGCCAGCGGTTTTTTGATGTTGATTAGGTGTATTCCATGATCAATTGACATTAATCCTATTAATTCACTGAAGGATGTTCTCCATAAGTGTGAATGCCATAGTTTGACCATCCTATGACCTTCCTAGCTGACGTTGTTTTTGTGCCATTGGTATGTGTTCCACAGGTCACCCATTTCTTCCGCGGTATGGAAGCGAGTGATCCCCATTATGGTGCTGGCAGATTGAGTGCTGTGTACGCCCGTGTATTATGCGGCGGTCTGGCTTTGTATGGGGAGTGTCTACTGTAGTCCCTATCTGTATTTCCTGTGTTATGCCTCACTGCAGCTGTGTGATTCCACCAGGTTTGCAGTTATGGGTGACATCTTGGTCCCGCTTGTCCATCCATGCCGATTGCCTACTGGACACTGGTATAGAGCAGTACATTTCACACCTGCATTTAGCATTATCCGGTGGATGCTTTGCACAATTAGTGGGGAGTAAGGCATGTGCTACTCCCACATCCCTCCCACGGTGCGGGACAACGTATTATCTGCCAAACAACACCGAGCCCCATTTCTGCATACCCAGGATCCCATGGCTGCAATCCTCGACGGTACCCATTACACATCCGTCATGTGTGCGGGAATGGGATGTGGACGCACCTCTATGGACTCTACAATCTGGGAATTTCTGTTCATATGTCCTGCATTTCATGGACAGTTGTCATCAACCTTGAACACGCTGGAGGTGCATATGTCTGGCTGTATCATAGTCACGGCTGTCAGTTCTTCTGGGTCTCTCGATCGCAGCTGGTTGACATTGCGTACGGATGAATCTTTGGGGTCCTACTATGAACACCAATGTGCATATGTAAAGTGTAGAACTTGTTGGACTGTGTCCATCTGGCCAGTGGGTTTGACTGCTGCTGTATGTTCCCCAATAGCAGATGTCTGCTTGCTACCCATATTATGTAGTGCTACATTAACCAGGTTATTCCAAACTGAACCCAGATGGTGTAAATCCAATGATGCAGGCTAGGAAATGCTTTAACTAATCCTCAGATGTCCCATTAGGGAATTTCCTCCACTGTATTGTCAAAATAACACAACCAAAACATGTAGATCCTATTAATTCATTGAAGGATGTTCTTTATAAGCGTGAACGCCATAGTTCAGAGATCCTATGACCTTCCTAGTTGACGTTGCTGGTGTGCCATTAGTATGTGTTCCGCAGGTCGCACATTTGTTCCGCAGTATGGTAGCGAGTGATCCCCATTTTCTTGCTGGCAGATTGAGTGCTGTGTACGCCGGTATATGCACGGCGGTCTGACTTTGTATGGGGAGTGTGTACTGTAGTCCCTATCTGCATTTCCTGTGTTATGCCTTACTGCAGCTGTGTAATTCCACCAGGTTTGCAGTTATGGGTGCCATCTTGGTCGTACGTTTATCCATCCATGGGAATTGCCTACTGGACACTGGTACACGGCTGTACCCATTTCATAGCTGCATTTATCATTCTCCGGTGGATGATTTGCATTATTGGTGGGGGGGTAAGGCATGTGCTATACCCACATCCCTCCCATGGGGCGGGACAACGGATTATCTGCCAAACAACACCAAGCCCCATTTCTGCATACCCACGATCCCATGGCTGCAGCCCTCGACGGTACCCATTACACACTATTCATGTGTGCGGGACTGGGATGTGGACGCACTTCTATGGACTCGGCCATATGGGTATTTCTGCTCATATGTCCTGCATTTCATGGACACCTGTCATCAACCTTAAACACACTGGTGGTGCATATGTCTAACTGTGTCGTAGTCACGGCTGTTACGCCTTCAGCGTCGCTCCCTCCATCACGTTTCTATTGCATAGGGTTAAATTTTTGGGTCCTACAATGGACACCGATGTGCATATGTAAAGTGTAGAACCTGTTGGACTGTGTCCATCTGGCCAGTGGGTTTGACTGCTGCTGCATGTTCCCCGATCGCGGATGTCTGTTTGACTACACATATTATGTAGTGCTACGACATCCAGGTTTTTCAAACCTGAAACCAAATGGTGTACATCCAAGGATGCAGGTTAGCAACTGCTTTACATAATCCTCAGAAGTCACAGTAGGAAATATCCGCCACTGTATTGTCAGAATAACACCACCATAACATGTAGATCCTATTAATTCATTGAAGGATGTTCTTTATATGTGGGTACCATAGCTTAACCATCCTATAACCTTCCTAGTTGATGTTGTTGGTGTGCCATTAGTATGTGTTCCGCAGGTCGCCCATTTGTTCCGCAGTATGGAAGCGAGTGATCCCCATTTTCTTGCTGGCAGATTGAGTGCTGTGTACGCCGGTATTCGCACGCCGATCTGACTTTGTATGGGGGGTGTGTACTGTGGTCCCTATCTGTATTTCCTGTGTTATGCCTTACTGCAGCTGTGGAATTACACCGGGTTTGCAGTTATGGGTGCCATCTTGGTCATACGTTTGTCCGTCCATGGGAATTGCCTACTGGACACTGGTATAGGGCTGTACACATTTGACAGCTGCATTTAGCATTCTCCAGTGGATGATTTGCATTATTAGTGGGGAGTAACGCATGTGCTATACCCACATCCCTCCCACGGGGCGGGACAACAGATTATCTGCCAATCAACACCGAGCCCCATTTCTGCATACCCACCATCCCATGGCTGCAACCCTCGATGGTACCCATTGCACATCCTTCATGTGTGCGGGAATGGGATGCGGACGCACGTCTATGGACTCGGCAATCTGGGGATTTCTATTCATATGTCCTGCATTTCATGGACACTTGTCATCAACCTTGAACACGCTGGTGGTGCATATATCTAGCTGTGCCGTAGTCACGGCTGTCAGTTCTTCTGGGTCTTTCGATCGCAGCCGGTTGACATTGCGTACGGATAATTTTTGGGGTCCTACAGAGGACACTAATGTGCATATGTAAAGTGTAGAGCTTGTTGGACTGTGTCCATCTGGCCAGTGGGTTTGACTGCTGCTGTATGTTCCCCAATCACGGATGTCTGTTTGACTACCCATATTATGTAGTGCTACGTAAACCGGGGATTTTCTACACTGAACCCAACTGGTGTGAATCCAATGATGCAGGCTAACAATTGCTTTAACTAATCCGCAGATGTCCCATTAGGACATTCCCGCCTCTGTATTGTCAAAATAACACAACCAAAACATGTAGATCCTATTAATTCATTGAAGGTTGTTCTTCATAAGTGGGAACGCCATAGTTTAAACATCCTATGACCTTCCTAGTGGACGTTGTTGGTGTGCCATTAGTATGTGTTCCGCAGGTCGGCCATTTGTTCCGCGGTATGGAAGCGAGTGATCCCCATTTTCCTGCTGGCAGATTGAGTGCTGTGTACGCCGGTATTCGCACGGTGCTCTGACCTTGTATGTGGAGTCTCTACTGTAGTCCCTATCTGTATTCCATGTGTTATGCCTTACTGCAGCTGTGTAATTCCACCGGGTTTGCAGTTCTGGGTGCCATCTTGGTCGTACATTTGTCCATCCATGGGAATTGCCTACTGGACACTGGTATAGGGCTGTACACATTTCACAGCTGCATTTAGCATTCTCCGGTGGATGATTTGCATTATTAGTGCGGAGTAACGCATGTGCTATACCCACATCCCTCCCACGGGCGGACAACGGATCATCTGCTAATCAACACCGAGCCCCATTTATGCATACCCACGATCCCATGGCTGCAACCTCGATGGTACCCATTGCACATCCTTCATGTGTGCGGAATGGGATGTGGACGCACTTCTATGGACTCGACAATCTGGGGATTTCTGTTCATATGGCCTGCATTTCATGGACACTTGTCATCAACCTTGAATACGCTGGTGGTGCATATATCTAGCTGTGCTGTAGTCACGGCTGTCACCTCTTCTGGGTCTCGATCGCAGCCGGTTGACATTGCGTAGGGATAAATTTTTGGGGTCCTACAATGGACAATAATGTGCATATGTAAAGTGTAGAACATGTTGGACTGTGTCCATCTGGCCAGTGGTTTTGACTGCTGCTGTATGTTCCCCAATCGCGGATGTCTGTTTGACTACCCATATTATGTAGTGCTACGAAACCCATGTCTTTCTAGAATTAACCCAAATGGTGTTAATCTAATGCTGCAGGTTAGCAACTGCTTTAACTAATCCTCAGAAGTCCCATTATGAAATATCCGCCACTGTATTGTCAATATAACACAGCCGGAACATGTAGAACCTATTAATTCATTGAAGGATGTTCTTTATAAGTGGGAATGCCATAGTTTAAACATCCCATGACCTTCCTAGTTGACGTTGTTGGTGTGCCATTAGTATGTGTTCCACAGGTCTCCCATTTGTTCCGCAGTATGGCAGCGAGTAATCCCCATGTTGTTGCTGGCAGATTGAGTGCTGTGTACGCGGTATTTGCCGCGGTCCGACTTTGTATGGGGAGTGTCTACTGTCGTTCCCATCTGTATTTCCTGTGTTATGCCTTACTGTAGCTGTGTAATTCCACCGGGTTTGCAGTTATGGGTGCCATCTTGGTCGTACGTTTGTCCGTCCATGGGAATTGCCTACTGGACACTGGTGTAAGGCTGTACACATTTCACAGCTGCATTTAGCATTCTCCAGTGGATGATTTGCATTAGTGGTGGGGGGTAAGGCATGTGCTATACCCACATCCCTCCCACGGGGCGGGACAACGGGTTATCTGCCAAACAACACTGAGCCCCATTTCTGCATACCCAGGATCCCATGGCTGCAACCCTCGACGGTACCCATTACACATCCTTCATGTGTGCGGGACTGGGATGTGGACGCACTTCTATGGTCTCGACAATCTGGGAATGTCTGTTCATATGTCCTGCATTTCATGGACACTTGTCATCAACCTTAAACACGCTGGTGGTGCATATGTCTAGCTGTGCCGTAGTCACGGCTATTCATTCCTTTCAGGTCTCTCGATCGCAGCTGGTAGATGTGGCGTATGGATCAATTTTTGGGGTCCTTCAATGGACACCGATGTGCATATGTAAAGTGTAGAACTTGTTGGACTGTGTCCATCTGGCCAGTGGGTTTAACTGCTGCTGTATGTTACCCAATCGCGGATGACTGTTTGACTACACATATTATGTAGTGCTACGACAACCAGTTTATTCTGAACTGAACCCAAATGGTGTAAATCCAATGATGCAGGTTAGCAACTGGTTTAAATGAACCTCGGAAGTCCCAATGTGAGATATCCGCCACTGTATTGTCAAAACTAACACCACCAAAACATGTAGACCCTACTAATTCATTGAAGGATGTTCTTTATAAGTGGGAACGCCATAGTTTAACCATCCTATGACCTTCCTAGTTGACGTTGTTGGTGTGCCATTAATATGTGTTCCACAGCTTGCCCATATGTTCCGCGGTATGGAAGCGACTGATCCCCATATTCTTGCTAGCAGATTGCTTGCTGTGTACGGCGGGATTCGCATGGCGGTCTGGATTTCTATGGGGAGTGTCTACTGTAGTTCCCATCTGTATTTCCTGTGTTATGCCTTACTGCAGCTGTGTAATTCCACCGGGCTTGCAGGTATGGGTGCCATCTTGGTCGTAGGCTTGTCCATCCATGGGAATTGCCTACTGGACACTGGTATGGGCTGTACACATTTCACACCTGCATTTAGCATTATCCGGTGGATGCTTTGCATTATTAGTGGGGAGTAGGTCATGTGCTACACCCACATCCCTCCCACGGGGCGGGACAACGGATTATCTGCCAAACAACACCGAGCCCCATTTCTGCATACCCAGGTTCCCATGGCTGCAACACTCGACAGTACCCATTACACATCCTTCATGTGTGCGGGACTGGGATGTGGACGCACATCTATGGACACGTCGATCTGAGGATTTCTGTTCATATGTCCTGCATTTCATGGACACTTGTCATCAACCTTAAACACGCTGGTGGTGCATATGTCTCGCTGTGCCGTACACACGGCTATTGCGTCATCTGGTGGACGGTAACGGCTGGATGGAATTCTGTTAAGATAAATTTTTGGGTCCTACAATGGACACCAATGTGCATATGTAAAGTTAGATGTTGCTGGACTGTGTCCAACTGGCCAGTGGTTTTGACTGCTGCTGTATGTTCCCCAATCGCAGATGTCTGTTTGACTACCCATATTACGTGGTGCTACATAAACCAGGTGTTTTAGAACTGAGAACAAATGGTGTACATCCAAAGATGCAGGTTAGCAACTGCTTTAAATAAACCTCAGACGTCCCAGTAGGAAATATCCGTCACTGTATTGTCAACATAACACCACCAGAACATGTAGATCCCCTATGTATTCATTGAAGCATGTTTTCTTTATAAGTGGGAAGTTGGGAACGCCATAGTTTACATATCCTAGTTGACGTTGTTGGTGTGCCATTAGTATGTGTTCCACAGGTCACCCACTTCTTCCGCGGTATGGCAGCGAGTGATCCCCATTTTGTTGCTGGCAGATTGAGTGCTGCGTACGCCGGTATTCGCACGGCGGTCTGACTTTATATGGGGAGTGTCCACTGTAGTTCCCAACTGTATTTCCTGTGTTATGCCTTACTGCAGCTGTGTAATTCCACCGGGTTTGCAGTTATGGGTGCCATCTTGGTCGTACGCTTGTCCATCCATGAGAATTGCATACTGGACACTGGTATAGGGCTGTACACATTTCACACCTGCATTTAGCATTATCCGGTGGATGCTTTGCATTATTAGTGGGGAGTAAGGCAGGTGCTACACCCACATCCCTCCCACGGGGCGGGACAACGGATTATCTGCCAAACAACACCGAGCCCTGTTTCTGCATACCCAGGATCCCATGGCTGCAACACTCGACGGTACCCATTCCACATCCTTCATGTGTGCGGGACTGAGATGTGGACGCACTTCTATGGACTCGGAACTCTGGGGATTTCTGTCCATATGTCCTGCATTTCATGGACACTTGTCATCAACCTTAATACCGCTGGTGGTGCATGTGTCTAGCTGTGCCGTAGTCATGGCTGTCACTTCTTCTGGTTGAACGATAACAGCTGTATGATGTTCCATAGGTATCAATTTTTGGGTCCTACAATGGACACCAATGTGCATATGTAAAGTGTAGAACTTGTTGGACTGTGTCCATCTGGCGGGTGGTTTTGACTGAACTTCCTAGTTGACGTTGTTGGTGTGCCATTAGTATGTGTTCCACAGGTCGCCCATTTGTTCCGCAGCATGGCAGCGAGTAATCCCCATTTTGGTGCTGGCAGATTGAGTGCTGCGTACGCCGGTATTCGCACGGCGGTCTGACTTTGTATGGGGAGTGTCCACTGTAGTTCACAACTGTATTTCCTGTGTTATGCCTTACTGCAGCTGTGTAATTCCACCGGGTTTGCAGTTATGGGTGCCATCTTGGTCGTACGCTTGTCCATCCATGAGAATTGCATACTGGACACTGGTATAGGGCTGTACACATTTCACACCTGCATTTAGCATTATCCGGTGGATGCTTTGCATTATTAGTGGGGAGTAAGGCAGGTGCTACACCCACATCCCTCCCACGGGGTGGGACAACGGATTATCTGCCAAACAACACCGAGCCCTGTTTCTGCATACCCAGGATCCCATGGCTGCAACACTCGACGGTACCCATTCCACATCCTTCATGTGTGCGGGACTGGGATGTGGACGCACTTCTATGGACTCGGAACTCTGGGGATGTCTGTCCATATGTCCTGCATTTCATGGACACTTGTCATCAACCTTAATAACGCTGGTGGTGCATATGTCTAGCTGTGCCGTAGTCACGGCTGTCGCTTCTTCTGGTTGAACGATAACAGCTGTATGATGTTCCATAAGTATCAATTCTTGGGTCCTACAATGGACACCAATGTGCATATGTAAAGTGTAGAACTTGTTGGACTGTGTCCATCTGGCAGGTGGTTTTGACTGAACTTCCTAGTTGACGTTGTTGGTGTGCCATTAGTATGTGTTCCACAGGTCGCCCATTTGTTCCGCAGCATGGCAGCGAGTAATCCCCATTTTGGTGCTGGCAGATTGAGTGCTGCATACGCCGGTATTCGCACGGCAGTCTGACTTTGTATGGGGAGTGTCCACTGTAGTTCCCAACTGTATTTCCTGTGTTATGCTTTACTGCAGCTGTGTAATTCCACCGGGTTTGCAGTTATGGGTGCCATCTTGGCCGTACGTTTGTCCGTCCATGGGAATTGCCTACTGGACACTGGTATGGGGCTGTACACATTTCACAGCCACATTTAGCATTCTCCGGTGGATGTTTTGCATTATTAGTGGGGGGTAAGGCATGTGCTATACCCACATCCCTCCCATGGGGCGGGACAACGGCTTATCTGCCAAACAACACCGAGCCCCATTTCTGCATACCCAGGATCCCATGGCTGCAACACTCGACAGTACCCATTACACATCCTTCATGTGTGCGGGACTGGGATGTGGACGCACGTGTATGGACTCGACAATCTGTGGATTTCTGTTCATATGTCCTGCATTTCATGGACACTTGTCATCAACCTTAAAGACGCTGGTGATGCATATGTCTAGCTGTGCCATAGTCACGGCTGTCGCTTCTTCTCGGTGGAATGGCAGCAGCTGGATGATATAGCGTACGGAACAATATTTGGGGTCCTACAATGGACACCAATGTGCATATGTAAAGTGTAGAACTTGTTGTACTGTGTCCATCTGGACAGTGGTTTTGACTGCAGCTGTATGTTCCCCAATCGGGGTTGTCTGTTTGACTACCCATATTATGTGGTGCTACGAAAACCAGGTGTTTCATAACTGAATAGAAATGGTGTCCATCCACGGATGCAGGTTAGTGACTGCTTTCAATAAACCTCAGACGGCCCAATAGGAAATATCCGCCACTATATTGTCATAATAACACCAGCAAAACATGTACATCCTGTTTATTCATTGACAGATGTTCTTTATCAGTGTGAACGCCATTGTTTAACCATCCTATGACCTTCCTAGTTGACGTTGTTGGTGTGCCATTAATATGTGTTCCACAGGTCGCCCATTTGTTCCGCAGTATGGAAGCGAGTGATCCCCATTCTCCTGCTGGCAGATTGAGTGCTGTGTACGACGGTAGTCGCAGCGGTCTGGATTTCTATGGGTGTGTCTACTGTAGTCCCTATCTGTATTTCCTGTGTTATGCCTTACTGCAGCTGTGTAATTCCACCAGGTTTGCATTTATGGGTGCCATCTTGCTCGTGACGCTTGTCCATCCATGGGAATTGCCTACTGGACACTGGTATAGGGCTGTACACATTTCACAGCTGCATTTAGCAATATCCGGTGGATGCTTTGCATTATTAGTGGGGAGTGAGGCATGTGCTACACCCACATCCCTCCCACGGGGCGGGACAACGGACTATCTGCCAAACAACACCGAGCCCCATTTCTGCATACCCACGATCCCATGGCTGAAACCCTCGACAGTACCCATTACACATCCTTCATGTGTGCGGGACTGGGATGTGGACGAACTTCTATGGACTCGACAGTCTGGGGTTTTCTGTTCATATGTCCTGCATTTCATGGACACTTGTCATCAACACTAAACACGCTGGTGGTGCATATGTCTAGCTGTGCCATGGTCACGACTGTCGCTTCTCCTGGTTGAACGATGAAGGCTGGATGGTATTCCGTACGGGACAATTTTTGGGTCCTACAATGGACACCAATGTGCATATGTAAAGTGTAGAACTTGTCGGACTGTGTCCATGTGGCCAGTGGTTTTGACTGCTGCTGTATGTTCCCATTCGGATGTCTGCTTGACTACCCATAGTGTGTAGTGCTACGTAAATCAGGTTTTCCAAAACCGAGACCAAATGGTGTACATCCAATGATGCAGGTTAACAACTGCTTTAAATAATCCCCAGAGGTCCCAGTAGGGAAGTATCGCCACTTTCTTGTCAGAATGTCACCACCATAACAGGTGGATCACGAGCACTTTGGCCCGGTCTTACCGGGCATTTGCAAATGTAATTAGCAGAAACATATCATTAAATGAATAATAATACATATTTTAATAATAAAGTTAATCTTATGTTATTTGGACAATAGCTTCTGCTATTGACATACGATGCTGTGGGTGGTGCTGGTTACCATACACATGGCTTTCTCACAGGCTGAATTCACAATTCTAAACACTACTGTGGTCTCCTTTAAGGACCCTTAGCCAGTGGTCAACATTACTCAAGCCACTGCATCACTTACATATGCCTTCTACCGGCACCTACAGGACTGCATGGATCAGGCGTTCCCTTACCCAACTGTGGTTCTTTGTACCAATGCCAAGCATCCAGTATGGTGTACCCCAGCCATACCCAAGCTGTACAACAAGAGGAGGTGGCTACTACAAGACAGAGCAGACTCCTTGTGGGGTATAACACCCTTGCTCATTATATGTGAAGAGCTACAAGCTCTCATGACATAATCCGGGGCAGGTTCCACAGATATATGTCCAAGGACTCGACAGACAATCATACTGCCTTCATTAGCTATGCTGGACACCTGGGAGGTAACTCCCAGATATGCTCTGACTGGGTTCACAATGATGTGAAGTGTACTGAACATACACACATTGCCAACATACTGGCTGACAGGTTCGGTGAAGACAACTCCACCCCCTCCCCCCCACATGGAGAGATGTCTGTACCAGCGGATTGTGGCCCCAGATGTTCTGTACCGCTGGGTGGGACATGCTCTCTCCAAGGTAGTGAACACAGCATCCATGGGACCAGCTGGTGTCCCGACTGTGTACTCCGCGATCTCATTGAGGAATTAGACCCACAGTTAGGACAGCTGTTTGATCTTAGCCTCACCTCGGACAACGTACCCAAGTTGTGGTGCACGGCGACTGTAGTCCCACTTCGCAGGGGCAGTGCCTCCACTGACCCTGGTTATTACCGTCCCATTAGCATGAGATGCCTTATCTGGAAAGACATGGGGAAGGATCATACTGCAGCCCATAGATGACAACATAGGGGACCTGCATACTTTGCATCCAACCCAGTTTGGCTTGGTCAGGGGCAGATCATGCATTTAAAACCTGGTTGACGTTTTAGGGACAGTCACCGAAGCCATTGATGAGGGTCATGCAGTCCATACAGCCTACCTCGACCTGGCAAGGGCCTTCAACACAATACCCCCCTCGGGTATCATTGATAAACTCATCGGCTTGGATGTGAACACGTACATCGCAGGATGGGTTGCAAACTGGCTAGGTGACACAACCCACGCGGTCATAGTTGCTGGCAGCATGTCAGACTTACTGCCTGTCACAGGCGGTGTCCCACGGGGCTCTGCCCTGGGTCCACTCTTTTTCTACATCTACATTTCCAAAGTACAAGCACACACAGGGGGGTTAGGGCTGACATTGTTTGTAGATGACTGCGATCCGGGTGCCATAGTGGGATGGACATCTGACACAGATATAAAGTTAAAGCAACACCAAACCACAAAGTCCAAAAGCAGGAAGCGGCACACTCTCCGTAGACTGCCCAGAATAGTTCTGTAATTCAACCAAAACTTTCGTACTTAGATAAACTCTTCAAAGTTTAGCAATAAATCTTGCAAACGGATGGGTAGATATAACAAATCTTTAATTCCACAGCACCACACCAAAAAGGATACAGCTATAACCACAAGCGCTTTCGCCCGTTCGTAACGGGCTTTTTCAAGTGTACTGGGTTGTTGCCTAGCTCAATATTTATATTAAAACAACCCTGTCATGTGATTAATTAAGTTAATAACATCAATTGAGTACATCTGATTCATTTAAAATCATATGTTAAATAAATGTTTTTGCATTTCTCTAAAATACATTGAATGCTATCACCTTACTTATAACTACTTGTTGTATATTAAAAACCATTTTTAAAAAAAACGTTTTTAACAAATATCACTTAGAATAATTGTTTAAAAATATACATTTGTTACATACATTCAAAGCTCGTGTTAAAATGCAGAACGTTGCTTAAATAAATTACACAAACTGACCATTAACCACTAAGACATTACAAAAAACACATTCTGATTTCATATGCAAGAACTGTTAGCAGTTTTATTCTATAAAACCCGCTGTTATAATGTAACTGTTTGTTATTCCCTCACTTCCTTTCGCAATTTATTGCCTCAAATATGTATACTAGTTTTAAGTTGAATTACAGAACTATTCTGGGCAGTCTACGGAGAGTGTGCCGCTTCCTGCTTTTGGACTATCTGACACAGATATCCTTCAAAGGGGCCTCACAGATATGGATATCTGCTGTCAGGGACATGGCCTACAGCTAAATGCCGGGTTATGCATAGTCATACCCATCGGGAAGAACAAGGTCACCCCTGTCCGCCATATGGGTGGCAGTCCACTGATCACAGGGGGAATTACCAGGGATCTGGGGACCCAGGTTGTCAGTCACCATTCGTTCGACACACACGTTGCTATGGTGGTTCGGTAGAACTTCTACATTGTCCACCTGATCGTGCAGGGATAGATCAGGGTGGGTCATTGTCTCCTTGTACTCATTACTCATTAGACCTATGGTTGAGTACATTGCCCAGTTCGGAAGGTATCTGACCCGACACCTACAGCAGCTGGGAAGGCCCCATAGGTTCATCGTCAGACAGATGCAGGGTGTCAGGGATTTGTGTTATGCTGCCCCACTGTAAGGACTCCTGCTCCATTCAGTCACATACCACTTGTTCAGTGGTGACCTGTGCCTGACATACGAGGCCATGTCGACCCATATTTGATGACTATGCTTCACCTACTGGATCTACATCCCTCAGAACCACAAGGGCAGGTGATGTGAACCTTGACACGGTCATTAATAGAATGTGTTGGAGTGACACATACATCACCCAGACACTCACTATGCTGTGGAACAACATCACAGTACATGTGAGGCAGAGAACCTTGCTAGCCTTGTTCGAGGGGGATCTTGTCCATTGGATGGGGGGGTTGCAGATATACCCCAGGGATTACATCATTGTCACTGCTTGACAGAGGTACAGCAATATAATAGGCATTTTATCTCCAGACTGGAGGGTTGGCAAAGGTAACATAACTGTGGCCTAGGGTTATGGCTGCCCTTGGGTAGATAGCCTACTCTGTACCTATGGACCTATGAACCTATGTTCATAGTTTGTTACATTCACACTTGTCTATCCCCTATCCTCATTCTTATGTGTATATTTCTGTGGCACGTGATTGAACTATGTATTACCTGCAGGTATGCTGTCTACAGTACACATACGTCACAGTTGATTACAGTATATCTGTGTACCTACCTCTGTGATACTGAGGACTACCACACATCCTTCACAGCATTACATGCATATGTCCATTCTATTATTCTTTGGCCTGAGGGGGGGTGTTAAGGCAATGGTTCCACGTGTCCCTGTTTGTGCACGTGTCATGGTGGTCTTTGACCAGCCTCCGTTGCTGTCGTGGGATGGACGGTAGTGTTGGTGTGTGTTTGGCATGTGTTTTCACTGCCGGTACATCTGTGGGAGGTGGGGTTGGCACATGTTCCTCTTTGCAGGGGGCCCCATCCTGGACATTTGTGCCATGCATCTACACTTGGCACGTGCCATATGTCCTGTGCTATTCCCACAGTTGTGTATGCCTTCCTGCATTACTACTGCGTGTTACTGGCTGTTTGTATCTGGTACGCATAGCTATTATGGTGGATAGCTTGGCCTATTCCCATGCTATGACATACCCATCCATCCAGGCATATACATGTTATTCCGTCCTTTGCGTTGGCCGTGGGTGTTTGGCGTCTGGCAACGCTACTCTCAACGTGTGATGTCCCACCTTCCCCTTCTGTGCCTGTGGCACCCTGTTGGGGCGTCCTGCTTGGTGGGCAGATGTTCCGCCATATGTGTTGTGTTTGACATGTCTGCATAGCTAATCATCGGTACGGTCGCTGAACATACCGCCTTGTCCAGATGTGTACAGTTATGGGCACCATGGCGTGTGCACGCCTATGGGGTTTCGACAGGTCCATACCACATGCGGGATGTACACATTCTGCTGACACATTCACATGCAGCCATTTGGATATCTGTACCTGAGGTGGGATGTTAACATGTGGGGTACATATTTGCCCGCGTGGCACTACCTAGGACAATACTTCTTACTACATTTCAGGTATGCCCATTGTGTGTAGGTGTGTAGCTGCGCAAGGCTGCTAGCTGCGTTGGGTGCACGGTCGTACATGGGTGCGGGTTACATGCTATGACGGGGCTGTTGTGTATTACATTTGCATGCATGAGTTCCACTTCTGGATATTACGCTTAGGCATACGCCGTCCTATGTGTATGCGACGAGCACGTTGCTGGGTGTAGTACATGTTGCTATGCACATGTTTGCCTGTGTTTAGGGTATCTTGTTTCCTTCTTGTTGTTATATCGACACGGCTACCCGGCTGTGTACTCTCACTACTGCTGGTGACCATGCCCATGTCACTACTTCTATGTCGGTGCGGCGCGCTGACATGCTGCGGTACACCTTCACTGGGTATGCCCACTGACAGTGCATTGCGGGACGGACACAGTATTAAGCGTATCCTTTGTTCCTTGGACGGGTACACTTTGGACTTCGTGGGTTAATGTTTGGTTCTCCGTTTTGTGTGAACGGGTACTATGTTGCATAGTCTGCGTACGTTTCATTATCCACGGGCCCTGGCTGGTGCGGTTACTATTGCAGGCGGCCTGTGGAAGTCAGCACTTTAGGTTGCTCATCGCCTGCCGGCTTGGCCACACCTCCGGACGCATCCTACTTGGGCTCGCTCACGTGCCCTCCGCACGTGTCTGTGGTTGTGGCGCGCACTCATTACTATGCATATGGTGCTGCTATGCCGATTATTCACTGCACTGCCGGCGCAAGCCTTACACCGGCCTTGCGCCGAGCTTCATGAATCCCGGGGAATGTTTTTATCAATGAAAGGATGTTCTGATGAAGCTCTATGTTATGAGTGAAAGCGCTTAACATCCAGTTTGTATTTTTACCAAATCACAATAAATTTGTTCCGCTATTAAGTTTTATGTGAAATTGTACACTTATTGGTCGAGTCGAGGCTTCCGTTTGGAATTGGTTGTGATTATTTGTCAATGAAGCATTGATATTGTACTGCTTTGCACACTGTTGTGTGGACAGTAGCATGTGCAGCTCCTTTCCAGCATTCTTACTGAATCCAGCTGTTCATACTTTCTTACTGCACACATTGACTTCAGTTATTTGTGACAGCCTCTATTGATATCTGCTGTGGAACATGCAGTCAATACAGAGGTCTGTAAGCAGCCTAATGTCATAGGTAGTGGTTTGAATCTGGCAATATCTATCTGACAGACAACTCTGTCAGACAGCAGTGGTTTACACACAGACAGCAGTTATGGCACAGTCAGAGGGCCACCTATTTCAGGCGGCTGTTGTACAAGATTGGGTATCCATACCCCTTATGATAGGAAAGTGCTGTAAGTCTTTCATGGGGGTTCTTCATGACATGACCGATATGTATATTTCTGTGACATCCTTGATTGGTATGCATCTCTCTATCTGTCCTGTCATCTGTTCAAAAATGACATGATGCAAATGTTTATTATGTCATTCATTGTTCACAGGCATCACCTACTTTCAGAATAATTACATGCTGTATTACCTATCTTCATCCAGACTTTTCTTTGTTACTACAATTGTTTTTGGCACACTATCCAGCTTAATTGCAGATGAGGGCTTCCACAAATGTGACTTCCGGTATGGCATGCTGGCAGACCAGCATAAACTTTGATTGGTCCTCTGTTATGGCACTTTCTTCTGTGCTATTGCTGTTATGTTACTGTTCCCTGTAAGTCCATGTCAGCATGACCAGTATAACAATGTCTGGGATATTTGCAAATTACCAATGGAAAATTTGAAATCAGGAAATATCATCTGATCTGCGTTGTCATTTGTCACTTATGTATGTTATGTGTTATTATATTACCATTTAACATTTACATGACTATACAATTTTTGCTTGTCTATTATGTTTATAGGAGATAAACCCCTCTCCTGTGGGTGCCAGTAACAGTTACCTGCAAAAACATGCCCCTTTCTGATGTGTATGACACAACAGCTGTAATGTTCATTTGTTCTTGTGTTTATGTGCTGAGGTGGAGAATACAACAGTGGTGTCAGCTTACATACATACATTCCCTGTATATACATCTCATATGCAATAAATGCAGTTTTTGCATTCATCTCATAATGTATATTCTGTCCTTGCTGTTATCTCTCTTTCTTAACATGCATATCACATTTTAATTTCCCTTTGTTGCACTTTAGCTTCATATCCCTATCACATTCTTTGAGAACCTGTCTATTTTTACTTATGTGCATAAGTCATGTATTGTCATTAACATTAAGTATCATTGCATCAATATTGCAGGATTTGTGTTAGAAATGTTTCTTTCACACTTCAGCACATTTGTCTGCAGTTATATGAGTACACTTTATCTATTTCCCTTCCATATTATTTAATTATGCAGTACAAACCATTGCTATTTGTGCACTATTCGCCCATTTCACTTCCCCTCCTTCATAATCCTTTCAATGTACTTGCCCTTAATATTTCAGGGGTACAGTGCATGCCCATATCTTAGGTTTGCCTAGAGGCAAGCTGTTTTGTTTACATTTTGTCCTCATGCTTGCAAGCACCTTTACATAGCCACAAACACTATTGCTGACCAGGAAAAGGTGCTTGCAAATGCCTAGGCATGATGAGCTGTGTGCATGTTCAATTAGCCTGCTGCTCACGCGCTAGCATGCTTAAATCATTTAGGCTTAGTATGAAGACTACACGATTGTTAATGAATCTCAGGACCTGTTTCAGAATATGAGGATATGGGACTCTGAAGAAAAGCTGGGTGTCATATATTTAGGATAAATAAACAAAGGTACTGTCGCATACATGCTGTATGAGAAAACTCATGTGGAAACAATTTGTGGCAAATGCATGTATATTGTAGAAGACTGAGCAGGGCAGTAAATGTATGCTTTGTCTTATAAACATCTGATCAAAACAACCAGATTGTAAAGAAATATGTTTTAAGTAAGCCAAAACAGGTTGAATATATTTCTAAAAAAACTGAAGAATTTGATATTTTACATTAAAACAGCATCCGCAATGCCCATCAGAAAGCAACCAGTTTTGCTGGAATATAATACTCATTCTGGTAGGTCATAAATTGCATAAAGTATAATTTAGGGAATGAAATAATTTAGAAGTAATTTCTCCATTAAGTACTGCTGTTCAGTGACTAGCATAAATCAAGCAATTTGAGACACCTTGATTTTTAAGATAATTCATATTTATATAATGTGCAAGGAGATTTGGTGAACCAAACATAATTAAATAGTTATAAGCATTATTTAAACAAATTGTAAGAGGCAATAACGATTTATTTATCAAGGAAAAACAACCAAGGAAAATGTTCACATTTGCAAGGCTACTTTACATCAACTATTAATATTGTTTGTGATCATTTTCCATATAGCTAAAATATCCTCATCAGTAAATACAGTTAAAATTAAAGCAAGAAAACCTAACCAGTACTAGCCCCAAGGTACAGAGGGATAATGCTCTGACTGCACCTCAGATGACCCATGCTTGACTAATGTCACAAGTGTTGGAGGGATGAAGCAAGGGAAGATGGGATTACATGGCTGACACCAGATTACATACGGAGGAAAACAACTCAGCCTGCTGCATCATTGACACTTGGAGGGAGTGGTATAGCCAGGATTTCTGAATTTGTACTCACAGACTGTTTCCTCACCACAAGATGTAGCCATAGCAATGTGTTGTGCTCCACCCACCACATTACAAACTGCTTTCCAAGCCACACCTCCTTTACAAAGTTGATATTTTTCAGTCCATGCTTGGTAAATATATGCCAGGATTCTAATAATTTAATTATGACACAGTAAAAAAGGGGAGAGGGAGCATTTCAGTTCAATGTGCATCTTCCTTGGGTAAAAAACACATAAAGCAACTTCCAGTTATTTTATGTCAGAATTCAGGTGGTCAGTTATCACTGCCTTTTAATACAATGTCCACAGCCTCTTGATAACTAACAAACACGTGTTTACATGACTGGTTTTTAATAATAGTGGTGGAGTATGACAAGCCAAGGTGCTGCAAAACAACAAGCCTTTGTACCATGTCAAGGTAGCCAGTTACACAGAGGTACACTTATGCCATACATGTATGCCACAAAAATATACCAGGCAAAGAAAAACAGTAGCACATTCCACAAGTAGTCCCAAGTACCAGCATATACCACAGAGTTTCACCAGTTAACTGGTTTCATATTAGAAACATTAGACCCCCACATGCACAGTGTTCTGCTGTTTTTGTATGGTATTTATCCCACACAGCCAGCTCAGCATCACTGTATAGTATTTACTTAGTATTATATTTCCAACAATTTTCTGGCAAGCATGCAACCACTCAAAAAAACGTCTGTTACAAATAACAATGGAAGACTAAACCCATCAATTTTGCCAGTGATAGGAGGACACATAGTCGCAGGTAATCTGTTTAGTGCTCTGGTTTTAGTCCCTAAGCAATGTTAATAGCCTACACCATTCATAACAAACAGCAAATGAAAAAAAAAAATAAAACAAGCAATACTAATCTGTAGTTTCATAGCAGATGGAATACATATAAATGAGCACCCAAACTCTATTACACAGACAACAACTGTTATCTACATCTACCTAGACATTTCAGGCAGACACTCTTCCCCTTCTTGCTTCCAATGATACCTGTTAGGCATGCATTCTTTTTTTTTCAAAAACATTTTTATTAAATCGTGTTAATAAACACGGACATAAAGTATTAAAAATAAACAATATAAACATAAGTATTTACACTATACACAAACATCCATGATAAACATTTGTTTTATCCAAGAAAGGTAATCAATATTTATCTAATAATATCTCCAATTTTTGGCAAGCTAGTCTTTTGTGTGTTACATTTGATGATCGCTGAAAAATATTTTGCGTTTCTTTTTTACATACAGATTTTGCTATTGAAATAAACTCGGTAAACAAAATATCTTGCTTATTTTTCCAGTTCAATGTAATTATTTTTCAGCAATAGCTAGAATTAACCAAAGAACAGGTAACTGATGTCTAGGGATTACACTTGGGGTAGGTACATTGAATAATATCAAAGAGCTAGTAATCTGACAGTTATCAGACCACATGGCTTTAGCAAAATGTCTAAAATCACTCCAGTATTGTGTGAGAGTTCTACATTCAATGAACATATGAACCCAGTTGGCTTCAAGAATATCACCACACCTCCAGCATTTGCTTTCATTACTCTTGGTTATAAGGTCAATTCTGTGTGGAGTGTAAAAGCTTCTATGAATAAATCTCCAGGTATAACGATGATGAAGTGTTTTCTTTACACGCACCACTCCAATCATAAACTCTTTGGGCAAACAAACTGAATTGCTGATGGTCAGAATGGAAATGCTAACTGATAGGCAAACTGCATTGCTCACAGGCACAACAGGAATAAAATCAGGACATTTGTATATTGAAGTCAGTGTTTAAATTACTGGGCTAAACAGCTCTTTCCAGTATGAAAGAGAAAAGGTATGATACTAGAAAAGAGTCTGTTAGTGTGATATTATTTAACTGCATCAGAACCTCAGGGCCAGCAAGAGTTTTGTAACGTGGGGATTGTACTACTGATTAAAACCATTGTATTTACTAAAAGTGTTAAGAACATTAACCATTTGCAACAAAAACAGCTATTAAGTAAAAGGTGGTCAGAGAAGGATCGCTAAAGAAAAAGGAAATATCTAACTACAATGAAACATCAATCTTATAAACAGGTTTGTAAACAAGAAAGCACATATTGGTAGAAGATGTTAGATGTTCTGCTTCTGGCTGATTAACATTGTTAAAAACCAAAGCATTTGCAGCAAAACAGCTACTTCATAGCAAGGAAAAGATAGTGCAAAAAAGAAGAGCAACCAGACAATGGCTATTAAATATGGTAACTGCAGGAGTACATTATGCTCCAAAACAGTTTTTGTAATTATAGAAATAGTTGTTAAGCAATAATTACGTAAAGAAGATATTGAAGCACAACCAGGCACTGAAACAATTTTGGAAACAGTACAAGTACTGTTGTAAGTTGTTTGTTGTGCTACTTTTTGTTCACTAACATTGCCAAGAACCAGAGGAGTAGCTAGGCCATTTGGAGTCCAGGGCAAGACCCTCATTGCCCCCCCCACCCCACCCCCACCTACAGAACCCATCTTTTTAACAGGTGTTGAAAACAGTGGCTTGACAGCAACTTTTCACAAAAACATTGACCAGGAGAAGTAAAAGCATGTCCAAACAGGAAGTTTTACTGAACGTTTAAAACATTTTCCAGAGTTAGTCCTTTACCTGTTATGCAATGCACATACAAACACAACATAGTCCTAGCAATTTAATGAGCCCACACAGATATTAAAAAATAAAGCAGAATTCAGCACAGTCCACATCGCTTTTCAAGTACAGTACAAATTATACTATTTATAGCTTGGTAAATATGAACTGCGACACAGAAAAACATGAACTCTGGTTATAGCACAGAAAGAAAAATCATGACCGAAGGGAGAAGCAGCTATATATATATATATATATATATATAGATATATATATATATATATATATATAGATATAGATATATACTGACCCTTTAAAATATGTCTATAATGCATACTGCACAAACATGTTTAGTGTCATTGTGACACTATCTGTACCTGAGGTTTACATCATATTGACAGCTCCTTCTTTTAATAGTCAGTACTATTTCAGTGAGCATACAAGCGAGGAGAGTGTGTTGAGCAGATGGAAAGAGTACTTTGAGGGGTTGATGAATGAAGAGAATGAGAGGGAGAGAAGGTTGGATGATGTGGGGATAGTGAATCATGAAGTGCAATGGATTAGCAAGGAGGAAGTAAGGATAGCTATGAAGAGGATGAAGAATGGAAAGGCTGTTGGTCCAGATGACATACCTGTGGAAGCATGGAGGTGTTTAGGTGAAATGGCAGTGGAGTTTTTAACTGGATTGTTTAATGAAATTTTGGAAAGTGAGAGGATGCCTGAGGAATGGAAAAAAAGTGTTTTGGTACCGATTTTTAAGAATAAGGGTGATGTGCAGAGCTGTAGTAACTACAGGGTGATTAAATTGATCAGTCACAGCATGAATTTATGGGAAAGAGTAGTGGAAGCTAGGTTAAGAAGGGATGTGATGATTAGTGATCAGCAGTATGGTTTCATGCCGGGAAAGAGCACTACAGATGTGATGTTTGCTCTGAGAGTGTTGATGGAGAAGTACAGAGAAGTTCTGAAGGAGTTGCATTGTGTTTTTGTAGACTTAGCGAAAGCATATGACAGGGTGCCTAGAGAGAAGTTGTGGTATTGTATGAGGAAGTCGGGAGTGTCAGAGAAGTATGTAAGAGTGGTACAAGATATGTACAAGGGTAGTGTGACAGCGGTGAGGTCTGCGGTGGGAGTGACGGATGCATTTAAGGTGGAAGTGGGATTACATCAAGGATCAGCTCTGAGCCCTTTCTTATTTGCAATGGTGATGGACAGGTTGACAGATGAGGTCAGATAGGAGTCCCTGTGGACTATGATGTTTGCAGATGACATTGTGATCTGTAGTGAGAGCAGGGAACAGGTGGAGGAGACCCTGGAGAGATGGAGATATGCTCTAGGGAGAAGAGGAATGAAGGCCAGCAGGACTAAGACAGAATATATGTGTGTGAATGAGAGGGAGAATAGAGAAATGGTGAGGATGCAAGGAGTAGAGGTGGTGAAGGTGGATGAGTTTGAATACTTGGGATCAATAGTTCAGAGTAATGGTGAGTGTGGAAGAGAGGTGAAGAAGAGAGTAGAGGCAAGATGGAGTGGGTGGAGAAGAGTGTCAGGAGTGATTTGAGACAGACTAGTACCAGTAAGAGTGAAAGGGAAGGTCTACAAGAGGATAGTGAGACCAGCTATGTTATATGGGTTGGAGACAGTTGCACTGACAAAAAGGCAGGTGTTAGAGCTGGCTGTGGCAGAGTTATAGATGTTAAGATTTGCACTGGGTGTGACGAGAGTGGACAGGATTAGGAACAAGTATATTAGAGAGTCAGCCCAGGTTGGAAGGTTTGGAGACAAAGCCAGAGAGGCAAGATTACGTTGGTTTGGACATGTGCTGAGAAGGGATGCTGAGTATATTGGGAAAAATATGCTAAGGATGAAGCTACCAGGTAAGAGGAAAAGAGGAAGGCCTAAGACAAGGTTTATGGATGTGGTGAGAGAGAACATGCAGGTGGTTGGTGTGTCAGAGCAAGATGCAGAGGACAGGAAGAAATGGAAACAGATGATCCGCTGTGGTGACTCCTAATGGGAAGAGCTGAAAGATGATGATGATGACTATTTCAGTGAGCACTAGATCATCTACACAGCAATGTGTGGTTTATTGTTTATTAGCAACATGCCCCAGTGACATCATAAGATACTAGACATTTACACAGTGTTTACTATTTAACAACAGGGGTGTACTCTACTAGACAATATAGGCTGTACCTCTCAGTGCCTTTTCAGCTATAAAATGACCCCCAAACCTAACAAATAAAGGTAAATGGAAATTGTACACAGCTAAGTAGCAGAATAAATCAAACATTATTGGAAAACAAATGAAAAAAAATGGTCCCTTGCATTAAATTGCTTCTGACAATATGAGTCATATTGGGTTTATCTCATACACAGAAGGTACAGGGTTTGATTCTTACCTTTGGGATGACAAATTTGGCTAGGCTTAAAATTATCCAGAAGGGTAGATAGCATGATACTAACCTATGAACTTAGATGCACACACACACACACACACACACACACACACACACACACACACACACACACACACACACTGACATGCACATAATTCTTTTGTTACTGCACAAAACAAAACATGATAGGTTTATATCCAATTTTCATGATAATCATCAATAAAGGAATTGTCTGAGCTAAAATTTACTTCTTTTTACTTAAAATAACCATTTTATAAAAGCCTAGTAATAATCCTTAATATCAGCTACAATGACTATCTGTATACTGCATTATATACAGCTATTCTATTTTATGATACTCTTCAGCTACTTAACCACCAAAGGAGAAAGGGCTTCCAAAGCTCCACACCAATCTCTGACTCAGACATACGAGGTAATTCTTTCAGCAGCACAATTTGTTATTCTGCAAATCTGCAGTAATCATGACTATTTCAAGGGACTTAATGTAGACCTCAAGAAAATTATTAAGAATACTGAGTACAGTGAGGCCTCATTTTTGATTGATTTTTCTCTTTAATTCACCTCAGCAACAAACAGACTTTCAGGGTATTAAGCAACATGAGCTGAATACTTAGCCCTGACCGCTGACCACAGCTCTCAACTATTCAGATTTTCATCTTATGAAATGTGTGATTTTCTGGCAAATCAGTGAGGATTGAATTCATTAAAATAGTGACATACATTTGTGTTTCAGACTTCATTTTCTTAAAAAATACAGACTAATACAAACTTTCCAAGTTTAATCTTTATAAAAGGACTAGTTTTCCTGTTTTGGGGCATTTGACCTCATTATTTTAGGCTTTGTCCAGATTTCTTTTGCTAAGAGGTTGAGGGGTATGCCCCTGACACTGCATTCATGAGAGGCAGAGAAATATGTTACTTTTTTCAATAACCAATAAGAAACTACTAATATAAATTTGGAGGGTGTGGGTAGCTCAACCCCACATTGGGACTGCAGGGAAGCCTGACCCCTCCCTGCAAAAAACACTTAAATTTCAGTTAGCCTAATTATCGTGGGGATCTTTGTTGAGTCATCATGGAAGGATTTACTATGTCCTTGTTTTAAAATAACGAAGAATATACATTAAAATTATGCTTGGTTTTGCTGCATTGCAGCCTATCCAGCAGTGTAGCTGCATTGTTTGCTTTCTTTCTCTAAATGTCATGGTGATCCTTTCAGTAGTCTGTCTGTGTATGCACAAGCACTCAGATTACACCAAAATGAATCATTTCCCACAAAAGTCCCTTCAATAGTTTTTCCATGTATACACAAGCACTCAAATGATCCCAGAATGAAACATTTCCACAAATAATCCCTTCAGTAGTTTTGAGCACTCAAATGACACCACGATGTAACATTTCCGCAAATAAATCCTGTCAGTAGTCTGTCCAAGTATGCACAAGTACTCCAATGACACCAAAATGAAACATTTTCCTCAATGACCCCTGCAGTAGTATGTCCAAGTAGGCGCAAGCACTAAAATGAAACATTTCCCCTATTGACCCCGTGAAGAAAGGAGATACTGCCAGCACAGCTAGCTGGAATTTTGTAAATAATTTGTCAGTGGTGAGTATCGAAATGATTTATACAAGATGCTTTTGTTACAAATGTATTAGAACTGTATGTCATGTGTATATCAAATAGCTTGTACAGACGTGTGTGTTGAAAGGGTATTTGCAAAGTGCTGTGTTTGAAATGTAATCACAGAATGCCCTCCTGGAAGAGAATAGAAATGTACATGCACTATTTTAACTGCTTAAATGTATATATTTTAACAGTGGAAACTGGAATATAGGAGGTTAACTTCAGTCCAGCAAACGTTAAAAAAATCTGAAATTAAATTACTTTATAGTCTAAACAATAAAGAGGCTATCTCTCAAGTTTGCAATCCAGCTAGAGACATAAAGTTTGTGCTAGGAAGCTTTCTGTATTGTCCTTGGAGTGAACTAATTGCTACTTTTGAAGCATGAAGGAGTGCAATTGTTTTATGACTTCAAGCATCTGCCAATGATCTGAGCAAAAGCCCTTGTCTGTATATATTTTACATGTAGATGCTAAATGCTGCCAGCTTCTATCAATGGGGCTTTGGCCTGGGAACTACAAGTCAGATGACCAGAAATCATGTCATTCTGCAAGCTATTCTAGCAGTAATATTTTAGATATTAATTTGAGAAGTCTCTTAGTGAGACAGACCATTCTGTATTCTGTCTTAAACCTGACAACAAGAAAACCCATTCACCACACATCTGCCTTGCTCTAATGAAGTAGGTTTCTGGGAACAGTATAACTCTCTTAGATACAGTAAGTAATATAGTAAAGCTGAGTTTAGATGTTTTTCTTTATTTGTGTGAGCCTGTACTGCGATATTATTTTAAATATTTCCTGTTGCAAATTTAATAATGAGTGCTTGGGAAGAGGCATATGTATTTACCAATAATATATACCATCAAAATATTAAATTTTATCATCGCTTTGTTGACAACATCATTTTCATATGGGGGGCACAGTAGAAGACCTGGATGCCTTTATTGAGTATATTAATTATACCACTGATTTTTTAAGATTTACTATGTCTACTTCAGGTAAAGAGATAGATTTTCTGGATGTGCATTTAGCTAATAATCCTGAAAGGAGAATTAATATATCATTGTACCTTAAAGAATGTTGGAAGAACTTTATTAATTTATGACAGTATGCACCCCAGATTTATTTATCCAAATGTTGTAAGAAGTCAGTTTATGAGGGTGTCAAGATTATGTACGGATGATAATGTCTTTGAGACCAATATAGATAATATGACGGCCCTTTTTTCACAGAGGGGCTATAAAAGGAATATGTTAAATAGGAACAAAGAGTTAGTATATGATGAGAGGAGAACTACTGTGGCCCCATACTTCTCTCAGAGTACTCATGGGATCAAAAGGAATGATTTATTCTCACAACAAACTCAGAAACTTAGATTTGGCATTAGATACACAAGTGACATAGGTGCAGTTTGTGATATTATACAGAATAATTGGAGATTTCTAAAGATTGATGCCAAAACAGCAGAAATTGTTGGACAAAGACCCTGTTTTCTCTATCAGAATTGTTCGAACCTGAAGAGACAATTATGTAAAGGTCAGCCACAAGATTATAGAGGTACTAGACCCCCCATTAGGATAGAAAAGACACTTATATGTGTAGAAGTTGTAGGGCCTGCTCTGTTATTACTAAGGAACAGACTTTTAGGCACCCCTGTCATAATTTTATTTTTCAACCTAGGCTTTATGCTGATTGTTGTACACAACATGTTATTTATTTCGCCACCTGTCAGTCTTGTTGCAGTTTCTATGTTGGCAAGACCAACAAAAAACTGAAAGATAGAATTTTTGCACATCTATATGATATTAGAACAGGCAATGAGAACAATGCCTTGGCTAAGCATGTTAAAGATAATAGAAGTCACAGTTTTACCTTTACGGTACTGCAATGTATATATATGAACAATAGAGGGGGGTGATTTAGTTTATGTTACAAAGACTGCTGAACTCAAATGGATTCTAAGAATGCAGGTTGACAGACGCCCTGGTCTTAATGGGTGTGTTCCTTTAAAACCAGCTTTAAAAGGACATAAATTAAAATAAAAATGCAATTGGTTAGTTTAAGTGAAATATTTGAGCTATCGGTTGATTATTTTGTTATTAAGGACACATCCAGTGACTATTTTGAATGATCTAAAGAAGCGTTGGTTGCACAATGTGAAAGTGCTCATCTTGTGTTATGCTTTTATACTTTTATTAAAGAACAGTCTTATCAGCTGTGGTGGTCTTTTCAATTTTTTATGGTGTGGTTTTGAACTCTGATGTCACTGCAAATATATATTTAGTATTGTCTTATTCTTTTATTATTTATTATTAAATATATTTAAACCTTTCATTGTAACTGATCTGTGTAGAGATATTTAAGTTCTGAGAGTACTTGCATATTTATTTGGTGACACTGTGTGGGACACTCCTAATAGCCTTGCTCTTGGACAAACTACCATTTGTATTAATATTAATATTACACAGTAAGATTGGGCACCCTTTGTTAATGGCCTTAAAGTAATTGATAAGGAGTGGCTGGTGGCAGTGGAAACTACCTTATAATCTGGGCAGAAGCTAGTAAACCTGTGCCAGCCTTTCTCAAGTGTGTGTGTGTGTGTGTGTGTGTGTGTGTGTGTGTGTGTGTGTGTGTGTGTGTGTGTGTGTGTGTGTGTGTGTGTGTGTGTAAATCAAACCTCAAAGAGTGTGCATGTCAGCTACTTGGGCAGGGACACGAAGCACTGGTTAGATAGAGAGGGTGCTGGAGGTCATTGCTTGGTCACTCAGCTGAGATAGCAACTCTATAGCTGTGCCAGTGGAGAGTCTTATTAGGGATCTGGAGAAAGAGGGAGAAACCAGCCCTGGTCTGACTAGGGTCTCTGTGTGCTCTTAAGGGAAACTGCATTTGATGCAGAAAGCTGCATCTGGAAATACTGTGTGTGTACTTGTCATCCTCTCAGTGAACATCCCCCACTGTTGCCAGTAGTGATGATTGAGGCTCCTTGATTACTGGTCCAGTGGAAGGACATCACAGACCCCTTCAATAGTCTGTCCATGAAAGCACAAACACCCCACTGATACCAAAATGAAACATGTCATCCAAAGGCCCCTTCAGTAGTCTGTTCAAGAATGCACTAGGACCAAAATGAAACATTTCCTCCAAAGACCCCTTTAGTAATCTGTCCAAGAATGCACTAACACCAAAATGAAACATTTCCCCCAAAGACCCCTTTAGTAGTCTGTCTAAGAGTGCACTAGTACCAAAATAAAACATTTCCCCCAACAACCCTTCAGTAGTCTGTCAAAGTATGCACAAGCACCAAAATGAGCTAGTAAGTAAACCTACTTACTTCAGACAGTTGTTTTTTGCTACCCTAGTCTTTCTCCCCACCCACCAAATGCACCCACAGTGGACAATTTTGATTCAGAAAACTCTATATCCGTCAGCTCACCATAGGTGCCAACAATACAGCTCTTTCTTGCACCTTGGCACCACCCTCTCTACCTGTGTAGCCAGTCATGAGTCTTTTTTGGGTGGTGCCAAAGCAAGATGACTTAAGCAAGTGCAGGAGGCACATAGGAACATCTCAGATATCCATTTAGGGCATACATGTTTCAGTTTGCCTTAAAGGAAAATAAATTAAAAAAAAGTATTTGATTCATTTTTTTTTTATTTTACGTTGGTGAATTGCACCCTGGACAAGATAGCACCCAGGGTTAGTGCCCCATTCACCCCATCCTAGCTATGCTGCTGCTATGAACCCAAAACATTTGCGACACAACAGCTGCAGCTCACTCAATAAGTTACAAAAATACTTAACAAAAAGAAAACATCAAACTACAACAGATAATCAAACCCATGAACAGTTTGTAGACAAAGGACACAAGTACTGGTTAAAGCTGTTTTTTCTCTACGTTTGGTTCACTATCATTTGCAACTAAACAGTTATTTCCAAGTAAGTAAAAAAAATGGGAAAAGAATAGTCAAGTGTTAAATGCAATATCTAACTGTAACAAAACATATGAGGCTCAGAAAGTTTTTAAGCAAGCAGCACGAATATTAGTATAAGCTGCTTGATGCTCTGATTTTGGTTCACTAACATTGTTAAGAACTTGAAACATTTGCAACAAAACAATTTTCCCAGTAAATTAAAAATGGTAAAAAAAGTAATCAGACTAGTATGTAACTGCAGCACAATAGAAGTCTCCAACAGCTATGTAGACTATGTGCTGCATTACTGGTTTAAAAAAAGTGGTCAAGAAATGATTACAGAAGAAGATATTCAAATACACAGGCTCAGAAAAATGTTCTAAACAAGGTACACAAGTATCAGTTTAAGCTGTTTGATGCTTTGCTTTTGGTTCACTAATAGTGTTAAGAACGTAAAACAAGAAGATAAGAAAAGGTGACTGAGAATGATTGACAAGCTATGTATTCAGCTTATAGAAGTATCTCTTCCATAGCAAGCATGGTATTTGCAAGCATTCACAATATATCCGTTTTATCTCAGTTTCAGCAAGTAGCCACAAGGTCTACTTTGAATCTCATTGCTACTTCACAAACACATACACACTTACATACACACACACACACACACACACACACACACACACACACACACACACACACACACACACACACACACACACACACACACACAAACATACACATACTGTACATACAAAAAAAAAACAGATGCACACAAATGCATGCATATTCACACACACACACACACACACACACACACACACACACACACACACACATACACACACACACACACACACACACACACACACACACACACACACACACATAGACACACACGCACACCTCCTAATACTGAAATGCACTTTAGAAACAAATGTATTTGCCAATCATTGCACACACTGAAATCTCATAGAGCCTGCTCAGTGTTGATATTTATATCATCACGCATGCACATTAGTGCCAGTACTGTTAAACACTATTCACTCGTGCAATTTCAGAGCCAAGTCTTTTATCTTCCACAATGCACTAAATGTCCTCTATGCTAATGCAATACTGACTGGCACTGTGACTGTAACATTTAGTGCAGTGCTGATATTGGGATACAAATCTGAGCTTAAATGCTGCAGCATTTCATGGTGAGGAGCTGGTTCAGCTATACCATGTTCCACTTTGTTGTCCATCTTTGCAGTACTTGTCATAGACTAGAGAATATAGTCTTGTAAAACCACATACAATTGAACAATCTTGCCATTATCCTGAAGAATATGCAGTGCATGAGACATCAAATCCTTGTTCCTAAAAACTTGGATAGCATTCAGTAAGCTGTTTGTTCATTTCAGCTATCCCATGCACCAAGAACAGTATGAATGTGATCCTTCTGTAGTACTGTGCAGGATCAGCAGTAATATTGCTCCTTTTGGTTTGTATACCACATATCCTAGGTAGGGCTGAATCCAGCACTAAGCAACTTAGGCAACTGCCTAGGGCCCGGTGCTGGCTGGGGGAGGGAGTGGCCATGCAACATTAATTGAAAAAATAAAAGTTTTCCTACAATATTAAAAAAAATACTGCTTTCCTGCTACTTTAAGATCTCCTAACTTTTCATTGGTAGATGTTTTCATCTGTTGAGCCAATGAGAATGGAACTGGCATGTAAAGTAAGTGCAAAACCTAACAAGTATTGGCGTGAGATTTAATCTCTCAGCAGAATAGACAGCCACTTCTATTAACTATAAGAACATTTGCGCATTATCACTGGAATTTTTTTTTTTTTTTTTTTGCTGTATTAGGAATAATTTGTTTTGCTAACAGTGCAGCTACAGGTGAATAACTGTGTGTAAGGAGAAGAACTGATTTGTCTTTTGCTGTTTTGCTAATGGTGAGCTCAGAATTGACTTGTCTTTTGCTGACTCTTTGCTAAAGGTGGGCTAGGAGCTGACTTGTCTTTTGCTGCTTTCATCTGTTAATATCACAGCTTTTAAAATCAGCAGTATTAAAATAATATAAGGTTGAGAGTTATGTAGGACACATAGCTATCAACCTTCCATCTCCGAAATATGGAACAGTACCTCTCATAATGTGGAATAAATGGGCAAAATGTGGAACACTTACTAATAACTTCAGTTAGGAAGCTCACAGGATGGTTAAGATGTGGCATTTTAAAGTTCTTATGATAAAATAATATTGGTCAGTATTCTTTAACATGGATATTAGTGACAGACCCTGTCAGTGTGGAACATTGAGGAACATGGAATTTTTAAGACTCAAATGATAAATGTTCCTCATACTGAGGTACACTTAACATGTATGATGAGACTAACTTGAAAAGAAACATAAATGAGCAAAAGACCTAAATCAGAATTTACCTTCCAGGAGCCAGTGGTATGATCATGGAATTCAAATTTGATATAACATCTCTTTTGCATACCCAAAATACAATGCTTTACAATTTCCTATTATGCTTAATTTGAATTTATTTCAAACTCATGATGTGCAAATTAATTTTCATACACATATTCTATACTGATCTTCTTACACTGATATAGTAAAAAATACATATTTTTCATCGCCGCATTCTTAATAAGCAAAATTTATAGTATGAAAGACCCTTTCATAAACTTTTCTAATAAAGCAGGTGGGTCGGATTATTATGTGAACAAACACTGAAAACATTTTAAGTCTAGTTTTTCAAGTAAAAAAGTGATATTTTGAAGTATTTTCCTTTTGCAAAAATGTTTTTCTCATATATTCCTCATGATAAAGTCACACTTGATTTTACAAAAAAAATATATAAAATATACTTTTTGGCTTAGTAGTTTTATGTTTTACTCGGTTTCTCTGTATAACCACACCCACACAATGATGGTAGGTACTTAGCAATGATTTACATACCACCGTAAAGTACTGTGGGTAATTAAAAGCACCTTACTTTTTAGAGGATCTGCATCTTATTTTCATTGTGGTTTCACCACTACATTATCATGTGTCAAATTTCAATGTGAGATGCTCCATCTGCAAGAACTATTTAAGGCCTTGCCTTTCTAGGAAGAAAAAAGAAAAAAAAACTACTTCAGATATATTTAACATGGGAATACAGAGTAGTTTATACATTCATTTATGTAGCAAGGCATTGTTGGTTCAATCTTTCATTGTGTCATGGCAGGAATTTTTAGCTCAAAACCCCTAACAACACAATAAAGTGCAACAGCAGCACACTTTCTACTCAAAAACTGTAAAATTTGGTATTGCATATGGTAAGGAGATTATATCCAACTCCAAGGGTTTTTACTTAACACTTGTTTTAGAACATGACCAATACACTTAAGTTAAAAAAGGGTCGCTGAGAGGATAGCAAAACAAAATAATGTGGGATTTCTTCTTTGAAACCTAAGTAAAGTAAGATTAAATTTTAATAAACCTATGTAAGAAATAGAGAAAGAATATAATTTTTGAGAAAATGTGGCAAGTCAGAGTAATACTTTCCAGCTCAATAATTATGGATGGTGGGTTTTTGCTAGGTGTGCCAATTTTTCACTGACTTCCCAAAAAAGACATGCCCGATAAGAACTGATGAAATCTTCCATATTTGTGGGTGGCACACAGTGGGCTGATATATACCATAAGTGGATTGACAATTTTCCACATTGTCTGTGTGCCATGCAGTGTGCTCGTAGCAGCCTTGTTCCTATAAAGATCCCCTATTTTATGCTCAGTGAGTGCAGGGGTAGGCATGAAATGAAGAAGTGAATTATCTCACAAAATACCAGGGGTGGCTGAAACACTGTCATGCCCTAAAGGGTGGTTTGCATATATGCCATGAGCCACTACTACAGGGGATTAAATGTATTACACAGAAAAGGCTCCAGTTTTGCTGGATCTTTCTTGCCACTTTTAATGAATGGTTTGTCTCTGTGACCTTTTTATCCACAGCCTATTTCTCACTTTTATATCTGAGATTCATAACTCAGAAAGATCTTAACCCAGCACAGAGACCTATAGGACATCACTCATAATACCAGTAGGATAGACGGGTAAACCCCACCCCACCCAGAATTGTTGTGATGTGTTGTGTTGCTTGACCAGTGTTTCATCCATTGTATTACAAAATGATTAACAACCATGTCTTCCAATTTTCAATGATTCTTTAGTTCGAATAGTACTGCATCCCTTAACAAATGCAAGTATCTTTATTCTTAACTTGCAAGTTGTTATGTCTGAACATGTTGCATTTTAATAAAATATTTTGAGGTACCTTCTTTACAGCTTAAAGGGGGTGACATTTGTCAGGTCATAAAGTCTGCATTATTTGGACTGATGATCAGAACTGTCATCATCTATTATGTATTCATTGTTGCATATTACTGTGATATAGTCTTCTCTACATGATTAGTTAGTGAAGAGGACTAAAGTTCTGACTTGTTAATGAACTGCTTCCTATCGCAAGAATGCAGGTTTGAATCTTTCCACCTTCATTTACCCATGTGTTACACTGAGCAAGTCACTTAGCCAAATGGTGCTTTGGAGCAATTGGAAATTTGGGCTGGGCTCCTTAAGGGTCTCCTGGATTGCATGCCTATTAACTATGAACTTGTTGGCATTGTTTGCCACCCATTTCCTATTCCATAGCTGATCTAGTTCAGGAAATGCTATGGCAATATCACCAGCTCACCATTTTTTAATGTAACCTAGGCAACTTATTCTTGATGGGTAAAGGCATTGCAATTATAAATGAAGCACTGAAATGCAAAGTTGTTTGTCATCATCAGCCTCATAGGTTCATAGGTTGATAGGAGATTACTAGGCTAACAGCTTAAGAGCCCTTACAAGCCTAGCCAATATAACCTGATTTTCCCCAATATATAGCCCCTGGGGCAACACAATGACAAGGATTTGTACCTATGCCTTCAGTATCTTACAGATTGCCCCTCTCCATAAGGGACATAGGTGCTACACCAGGTGTGAATTTGTGATTCCCCATCCATTTATCCAAGTCATTTGAAGAGGGCCAGGAAAGGGCTCTACTTAATGTGAATAGGAAGCCTGTTCCAAAGAAGGGGCAATCTCTGAGACACACTGTCTCTCTAGCATGTCTTATCCCTGGACTGGGTGACCCTCACACTGTTTAACTTGTGGATATGCAGCAGCTCTATCTGGGCTGGATTTGTCATTGCCTTGTATGTCAGGCATAGGTTACCCCTTAAAAGTTGGTAGGCAACAGAGTAAAGGATAGGGCTTTTAGTCTATCATGCATAGAACATGTTTACACCTGTGATATCCAAATGATATCCCACTGAACTACCACCAAATAATGTGACATCCCTTACTGTCCTGGGTCGGTAACTAAAGAGCTTCAATCCTCACTACTGACTCCAATCTGAGACTGTCACTTAAACAGGAGTAATATTTCACAATTTTCCCCTAAGAGCACAACAGGAACATGCCCTATAACCTGGGACTGGAATGTATACTTCTGTTCACCCCTAATGTAACTCCCTATTACACACTTCGGTGCAATGTGTCCTAGTTTAAGACATCTGATAAACTCAGACTTAAAAAAAATTCAATCTCACACATCCACACACTTCTGGGATGGATACTTCCATGATGCTGCCGTGTTCAGAACTTGAGAGGAACTTCAAACTAACATGATCATCTATTCTAGGTTAAGAAAGATGACATCGCTGGATATACAAAGCTCACATAATCATGTTTCCACTCTTCTTCCTCTATGTTACATTAGTAATAGTTCTCTTTAATCCAGAATTATTCAGATAACGTTTACTTTGGCAGAGATTGTGCATATTAAATTAACATACATTATAAGGGGGTTAATATTTCATATGATCTAATAAATACGCTTTTATTTAAATTGTGCTACACTTGGCTGGATCTTGCAGACTGATGCTAAGGATCTTTATGCAATTTCATGTAGTTCTTCCAAAGATACCACTAAAGTACATATAATTTATTTCTTAATAACATTGCAGGCTGATGCTAGTAATCTTTATGCAATTGCATACTGTTTATCCAATGAAGTACTAGTCATATATTTCTTAATAACAATAAAGTGTGCACATAGTCTTGAAAGTGGCTGTAATTGCTGCTGGGCATGGGGGTGGGCTGTCTCTGGAAGAAAGTACCTTATGCTCTTATCATCTGGTCCTTTTTAAACAGTCTTTAATCTGGCTCTGTAGACTAGTGTGTGTGTGTGTGTGTGTGTGTGCGTGTGTGTGTGTGTGTGTGTGTGTGTGTGTGTGTGTGTGTGTGTGCATGTGTGTGTGTGTGTGTGTGTGTGTGTGTGTGTGTGTGTGTGTGTGTGTGTGCGTGCGTGTGTGTGTGTGTGTGCGTGTGTGCGTGTGTGTGTGTGTGTGTGTGTGTGTGTGTGTGTGTGTGTGTGTGTGTGTGTGTGTGTGTGTGTGTGTGTGTGTGTGTGTGTGTGTGTGTGTGTGTGTGTGTGTGTGTGTGTGTGTGTGTGTGTGTGTGTGTGTGTGTGTGTGTGTGTGTGCGTGTGTGTGTGTTTGTGTGTGGGTGTGTGTGTGTCTGTGCGTGTGTGTGTGTGTGTTTGTGTGTGTGTGTGTCTGTGTGTGTGTGTGTGTGTGTGTGTGTGTGTGTGTGTGTGTGTGTGTGTTATGTTAATTAAGCTGGAATACTATGGCTACTATGTTTGTTTGAAACAAATTTGAAATATGTGACTTTGATCATTATTATTGATTATTATTGTTATTTTTTGACATAGACATCTGAGAAGGATGCAGTCAGTAATGTAACTATAATTGCTGGGTTTGAGGGATGTATGTGGATAAAAAATAACTGACCCTGCTGACCTGATAAAGTTAACAAAGCATTAGCCTGTCTTTGAAGGACTGGTGTACATTTGTGTAAAGGAAATTGTAATAATTTCCTATGGCCATTTTTATCATAATCAGACGTGATATATATATATATATATATATATATATATATACAGAGTCAATAAAGTGGCTGTAATTGTTAAGTACTCATATTGTTGGATTATAATAACAGCAGTTTGAGTGGCTTTTATGACTGAAATGTTCTGAAATGAGCACTTTTGTCATTATTAATTCATACATTTTGTTTCACTGCTTACTAGAAAAATGTTCAAAACTGGAAGTTAAAAAAAAAACATTTTAACAAATATTGCTGTATAAAACAAAAATATATAATTTAGCACAATCAGGTAACACCAAAAACATATATATTTATGTATAGTTGTAAAAATGTGGGCAGGGAACCATGGTTTGAAAACAGCCTAGGGGGCAATGTACACTTAATCCCCCAATGAACAGATACATTTTCAATGAATGTGGGTTTCAGTACATTTTCTATAAATGTGTGTTACAAGGGAACAGAAGTTTACTGTTGATCATGCTAAGGCGGTTTTCTATGTGAGACCATGTTGTTTTGTTTAGTGAATTGCCATCAGTATTTGTGCTAATACATTTGAAATAAAAGTTTTAAATTAAATCCAAATCTCTGTAATCACTGTAAAAGGAAAGAAATATAATGCATGCTGACAGGTTTGACCTGTGCTTATGGTAAATGGAGAGAGAGAGAGAGAGAGAGAGAGAGAGAGAGAGATAAGTAATGGGACATGGAATGGCTGGAGGGAGGCTCTGGTCCACTACCCTGCCTAGGGCCCCATTTCACAGTGATCCAGCTCTGATCGTAGGTATGACTTTTTCAGTGAGGCTGTGACCTGTGAGTTCAGGTACCTCTTTATACAGCACTTTGAAGTTGGTGTCAGCTTCATCTCTAAAATTTCTGAATTCAATGATAACTTTGGCTTCTTCTGAAGTCTGTATATCAATCTGTTCCCAACTAAAATGCAGCTGAATAGGATCTATGATGCCCAAATGAACAATAAAAGCAAATTCAGTAATAAAGGCATAGTTCTGCTGTTATTTCCTCCAAGGTGCTGCCAATGACAACATACTTCATTTTAAAGCCATGTAGCAGTTAGCTTGACTCATCCACTGCTTTACACCTGCTAACTGTAGAACAGTACTTCTATCTGCTTGAACAGTTTCATCATACTTTGATGGCAGACTTGCATATTCCTTCAGCTGCGAAAACTACATGTTGTGTCATTTTGCAGATGAATTTACTCTTCAACATATTTCAAGTGCTCTTGCAATTTCACGCATCGCACAGTAATGTACAATATAGCTGTGCTCAGGTTGTGTACTTTGCATGCCAATTACAGTGCTTCTGGAAATAATATCCAAATTCTTGTTTGAAGTGCACTAAAATGGCCACACATGTTACTACCTCTAGTATAGCCCTTTCTATGCTGACATCCTTTGTCCACAATCTATGCCATCAGTTGCTGCAAGAAAATTCTCGCAAAGCTTGATTTCAGTGGCGCCATGGCCTCTACAACTCAATAAAGTTTTTTTTCAGATTGTTACTGTTCATGAATGTGGTGTATTTACTTTGAGTCGGCATAATCTGCTGCTTGTGAGAGATGTCTGTAGTGCCATCTGCAGTCAAACTAAAATACTGTGCATCCTTCACCCTATTCAGAATATTTTACTGAATCCATAAGTCAATGAGCTGAAGCAGGTAAAGGGTTTGATTTTGACCACTGGTTATGGCTAAGCTTATGATAATCTGCAGAATGATTGCCTAATATTTATCTATGGACCTTTGAACCTATGAATCCACTCATTCTGAATCTGTGCAAACATTTAAAGAGTATTTCTGGATGCCTGCTGCAGATGTTCTGCAAACGGCGGCCCAGTTCAGCAGTGTGCTGCAAGCAAGCTAAGAAGTGCCCACTGTCTGTCAGTCATCTTTATAGTGGCAAATTCTCTCTTTTGCACAAAATGATTGTCATTGCTATTCGTTTCTATGCATGCGGTGTGCTTTCTTGCAGATTTTATCCAGCTGTGCAATGGAATAAATACTGCTTTCATCCCATGAACATGTATTTCTATAAAATGCCTTCAGACTTACAAATGCTGTTTCAAATTACTGTTTCTCTCCAAAATCCTCTTTGCTTTAGATAAGTTGGTCATTGCTGTAGAGACCACATAATATTCTTTGAAGTGATGATCACAAAACAGTGGCCTCAGAAGAATGCAGATGATTTCTTCAAGTACCATATGAACATAAATTCATAAAGTAGCTGTGGGTTAAAACTGTGAAAATTGTTCCTTCCAGAATAATCCATAAATCATTTTGGGTATATGAAATCCTTAAGATGTTGCCAATGTACTATTAAGATTATTTCCTTATTCATATCTGTGTGGCTCATGTGAGCTTCCCATCCATATCTGTGTGGCTCATGTGAGTTTCCTATTCATATCTGTGTGACTCTTGTGAGTTTCATATCCATATCTGTGTGGCTCATGTGAGTTTCCTATTCATATCTGTGTTACTCTTGTGAGTTTCATATCCATATCTGTGTGGCTCATGTGAGTTTCCCATCCATATCTGTGTGGCTCATGTGAGTTTCCTATTCATATCTGTGTGACTCTTGTGAGTTTCATATCCATATCTGTATGGCGCATGTGAGTTTCCCATCCATATCTGTGTGGCTCGTGAGTTTCCTATTCATATCTGTGTGGCTCGTGAGTTTCGTTTCTTATTCACATCTGTGTGACTCTTGTGAGTTTCATATCCATATCTGTGTGGCTCATGTGAGTTTCCCATCCATATCTGTGTGGCTCTTGTGAGTTTCATATCCATATCTGTGTGGCTCATGTGAGGATACAACTCTGTATCACCATCATCCTTCTATAGGATCATAGGCTCATAGGATATACAAGACAATCTGACCAGATGCCACGTGCGTGTCACCAATAACTACTTTCTGGCTCTACCATTCCTTTCAATGAGACCAAAGTTTGTAAGTCCCAGAGTAAATTTAAGGGTACCATTCCAGTTGTACAATCTGTGCTTGAAGGACAACAGGGAAATCATTTGTTTAGTGTAAAGTCTTTTATCTGTATTGCACAGCTGCAGATCACATTTCAACAAACTTGTTCATGGACAATGTGCAGCAGGAGTTTCCCTGCTGCTGGAAGAGTAATTGTACCATCACTGTCAATTACTTTTTATACGGCTTTTTCAGCAGAAGGCCAGCTTGCTACAGCTGGTTTTATATATAGATCAGTTGCAGGAACTATAGGAAACTGTCTATCCTTGTCATCAACAATTCTGTTTATGCAATACTGTCTTGTGCATCATTTCATGTTAAAGATAAAATTAATTCAGAGTTTTAAGGATTTACCAAGCTGTCATTAATATTTCACTTTCACAATTATCTACCCATAATTAAATTAAATTTCATGTACTACATGACAAATAATAGACAGAAATATAGTACTGTTTTATAGATGGCTGTTCTCTTAGGCCAATCTACACAGCAGAAGTAAGACTGATATTCAGACTGGAAAAAAAAGAAGCAGATATGTCATTTTAGTATAATATGAAGCACAGATCATACTAAAATAACTAATTAGTATGATCTGAAGTACAGCTCTATACCTATTATGTAGTATGCCATATTTAATGAGAAATAAGAAGGAAGTAACTTACCACTTTATATATAGCAATGTTTGTACGTATATCTGTCAGTGATGCAAAGTTTGAAGTTGCTCCTCTTCTAAAAAATAGAATCACAAATTCCCATTGTAGGCATGAAGGGTCAAGTTAATCCAACCTGTCCCTCAGCAGACTGGTTGAAAGGAAAAAACAAGCAATGCATGTGGCTAAAATAATCTCAGAGAACATTCCTGGGAGTTATACTGCATGAATATCAAGATCCATGGGTGCCGGAACCATAGAGCGAGGGGGGAGGGGCACATCCCCACTTCTGCAGCAGAGCCAGCAACTTGTCTTTTCAATTTACATGTAAGGAGGAGGAGGACCCGCACTCCCGCACCGGTGCACCCGTCCCGATCACAATCAGACAGTATACAATCACTCTCCGACCGAGATCGCACTACTAACAGTGAGGGTGAGGAAAGAAATAATATATATAGTGTGATGATGTCCGATGTGCAGTTGTACAATCTTGTTTACAAGCTGGTGAGCATAAACATACCCATAGTTTCCTACTTTCCTAAGAGTCAATTACTAGATCCCGCAGCCTGACTAGATTTAATGTCTCAGTCCATTAAGAAAACAAAAGCTGATGGATCCAAATATTTGGGAAACATACACTAATATATGCACGTACTAACGTTCTCACTTTGAACTACCTCTCAAGTGCCCTGCCTCTCTTAATGCCTGCTGGTGACGTTTGGTGAAAAAAACCCCGAAGAATTGCACTTAACAAATAATGACAATAAAGATAACGTTATAGAATTTGATCACTTCAGATAATAATACAACATTAACATCATCTCTGAGATTCTCCGTTCAGCAGCTGCAGTGAGCTGAGCTGCTTGTCAAATTTTAAGTATATAGTCTTGAAATGAGCCACAGAATTGGGAGTATGAGTACCTTCTATGGTATAATTCCATAAAGTTTTAAACTGTGATGTTGTGTGACTGACTGAGTGCAATTATAATGCAAATGCTTTCCTTTAAATTGCTGTGACTGCTGAAAGTGTGTGGGATTGTATCTGAAAGGGTCTTTGAAGCACATTGTTTAATTGGGTTAACAGACAGATATTAAAGATGTTAAAATATGTACATTGTTGTTGGGCCTCTACAATCATGTCATTTAGTTGGGGGGTGTCTGCAAAACAAAAACAGTTCTTATACAGTGATTTCAATGCTTTCCTCAAGGGACCACATCAAGCAGACAGAGAATCTAAGGCTGTGACCTGTGATTAAGTTATTGAAAATGCGGACCACATGTAAAATAAAATAATTTGCAATAACTTAATCACAGCCTTAGATTCTGCTGCTCTGTACACTGTCTGCTTTTTTTGACCAGAATCAGATGAGATAGCCCGCCCGACTGCTGGGTATGGGTAAACATACTACCAGTCCTAGAAAAGTCCAGGTTCCAAGAAGTCTCAAGTCTGTACTACGAGCACACAAGACAAGACTAAAGACAATGGAAGAGTGCAAAGTGATGAAAGGGTCATGGGGTGAAGTGAACATAACAACACCACATTTCTACATTTCTTTTATTTTTTTTTTACTTTAAATTCCTTTTCTATTAGAATTAAGATCTGATAACTCACACTGTTGTGCTCTGCCTGCCTCTGCTGCTGGCTAGTGGCTCCCTCAACTAACTTCTGTTTGTGGGGGGGACTGGGCATACTGCACTAAGCAAGTGCATTGGTCTGCCTCCTCCCGCCTTAGCCTGACTAACTTAATTCAGTCTGGTCAGGGTTCAGTGGCAGGTCACATGTGTAAACATTTCCGGATTCAAGTTAAAGCTGTTGTTCTGTTCTTTCTGTGACTTTATAAATAATCCAGACCTCCTTCCCTCCAATCAATCAAGAGTGACTGAGTGAGTGAACTGAATAATTCTGAATTTTGTTTCTTCCTAATTTGTGTTTGGGCTGTGCGCACTATACCTAGACAAATTAAGTAAGTAAGGGAGCATTGGGGGAAATGATTCATTTTGATGTCATTTGGTAGTGCTTGTGCATACATGGACAAACCCGACTGAAGGGGTTATTGGAGAAAATGTTTCATTTTATTGGTTATGTTTACACAGACAAAGTAATGAAGGGGTCATTGGGCAAAATGTTTAATTTTTGTACTTGTGCATACATGGACAAAGTACACAAGGGATCCTTGGGGGAAATTATTCATTTTGATGTAATTTGCTCCTTGCATGCATACATGGACAGGCTATTGAACAGGTCATTCAGGAAAATGTTTCATTTTGGTGTTTTTGCATACATGGACAAACTGCTTAAAGGAACCTTGGGCAAATGATTAATTTTCATGTCATTTGCTTTTTGTGCATACATGGACAGATTACTGAGGGGGAGGTCATTTATTTTTTATTTATTTTATTTTACATTTGTTAACCGGGAAAGTCCGACTGGACTCATACCCATTTTCAGCGGAGGCCCAGGGAGAAAAGCTCCATTAGCATGTCATAAAGAAATTACACAAGAGTATCATACAGATATATAGGTTCCATAGAAACATAAGTTATGTATAAATTAACAATTCCTTTAGTGAAGTCAGCATACAGCATTCTAGTACTAGGGTTTATATAGAATATAAAATATAAACGCAAGAAAAAAATTTTTTTTTCTTTCTAAATTATGAGTACTCTCAATATTTTGTTACAGAAATAAACAGTGATTATTAAGCTTTACAGTGAAAGGAATTAGGGGACCTTTAGTAGAATCCTTGAACAAGGTATTGGTGCAAATTAACCTGGGGAGTAGCAAGAACAAAGCAAATTGTTTGAGAAGTGGATTCTCAGGAGATTCTTAAATTGAATAGTGGAGGTAGTGGAGGTTATTTGGCTAGGTAGTGAGTTCCAAATTTTGGCAATAGTGCAGGCAAAGAGAGATTTGCCAGCATAATTTTTGTGTCTGATAATGCTTATTAGGTTCTGAGAACTAGATCGTAAGACTCTGGTAGGGATATGGGGTTTAATTATATTTTGAAGTGCAGGGTTTTTTCTGGAAGGTAGAAGAAATTATGCGCTATTGTGAGTTGATTAAACAGAAGTAGTTGAGGTAGCTTGAGCCAATTGAGTTGGTTAAGGGCGAGACAGTGGTGGGATTTCAAGTAAAAACAAACAGTCCTGGATAGAGAACCTCTTCAGAAGTAATACTTGTAGAACCAAAGAAACAGATGAGGCTCACCACGGCCGATAAAAAACACTTTATTCAACTGCAGTATAGTTAGCGCTTTCACGTTTTAACAACGCTTCTTCAGACCTCAAAATAGTTCATAACAAAACCAGTAGTTTATAAATGAATTTAGAATCAAGTCAGCCAATAAGGATTGCTAAACAATTAATTTATCAAACATATTAAAGCAACAGATCACAATATAGTCACATATATTCTTAAAAAAGGTTAATACATAAATAAGGTTACTACATAAATAGATAGATAAAAATCATTATGCAGATTAGTAAAATAGCTAAATATATCATATATTTAAAAGACTAAAAAGCTATACAATACTAATGTATATATAAACTAGTGTTTATAGGGGCGTGATATTAAGAAGGGCTTAAGTGTAGCCCTTTCATTTAAGCCATGCCCTTCATTTCCCTGTAGCTTAATGATCCATCTATTTTCGCAGTCTTCTGTGTAATTCTTTATGTTGCCTAGTCTATTCGTTCTATAAACTAACTGCAGTACATTAAACTTAAAGGTATGCATTGTCCCTGTATTCAAAACATGTCTGGCCAAAGCATTATGTTCATCTTCCCCATTAATGGCATATATATGCTCCCTCACACGTTCTCTAAGGCTTCTATTTGTTTTACCAACATAGAAGCAGGAGCATAGTTGACATACTGCCAAATACACTAGATCACTGGATTTACAGTCAGCATAAAAGTTGAAAGTGCGTTCAATACCTGTGTCAGGATGTACAAATATATTTTTACCAGACATGTAGTTGCATTGATTACAGCCTCTACAGGGAAAGGTCCCTTTCCTATTAGATAAATTAACAACATTTGCATTGTTTTCATAACACAACAACCTTTTTAAAGATTTAGTGTTTCTGTATGTGAAGCTTGGCCTATCACCCACTAGCTCAGAAATTCTTTCATCAATAGTTATAATACCCCAATTCTTGCTAATCACTTCCTTGATTTTCGAATTGACATTACTATATGGAATAACAATTCTACTGACACTGGGAGTTGTGTTCCTTTCTCTTGTTCCAGATCCCTCTCAATGATGTCTGTATAAATAAGGTTTGCCATTGCCTCTTCTAACAGTACTATTGACTTGGTATACCTTTTCTGCTTCTTTTTTATCATAGCCCCTTGTTAGAAAATTATCTACTAGCATCTCCTGTTTGGAAAGAAAAGTCTCATCATCTGTTGTAAGACGAGATATCCTTAGTGTCTGATTATCTACAATATTTCCATAGATGTGTCGAGGGTGCATGCTGGTATGATGTAAGATATTGTTTCGCCAACAAGATGTTCTATACACCTCTGAATGTACCATACCATCTTTTTTAGTAATCTGAACATCTAAAAAATCTATCATGTTCAATGAATATTTAAAATCAAACCTTAGAAAATTCATAGTACCATTTATATACTCAATAAACGCAGTCAATTTCTCAACTGTATCATCCCATATAAAAAACACATCATCTACAAAACGTTTATAAAATATGATGTTATTGTTATATAGGGTATTGGTTGTCACATAAGTTTGTTCCCAATATGCCAATACTAAGTTGGCATAGGAATTGGCGCAAGGGGTACCCATTGCTACACCTTTCTTTTGTAAATAATATGTATTATTATAAGTATATACATTATTGTGTAATACTAAATCAAGTAAGGTTAAGATCTTAATAACCATATCTCTAGACATCCCCTTTTCAATTAAATAAAGCCTTATATATTCCATGCCAATATCATGTGGGATAGTAGTGAATAGAGATACTACATCTAAAGTAACCAATATCTCATCATTAGCTGTTACATGTGTAGAAAGATGTGCACCATAACTTTCTAAAAATTGTTGAGTATCTTTTAGTATATAGTAATGTCAATTCGAAAATCAAGGAAGTGATTAGCAAGAATTGGGGTATTATAACTATTGATGAAAGAATTTCTGAGCTAGTGGGTGATAGGCCAAGCTTCACATACAGAAACACTAAATCTTTAAAAAGGTTGTTGTGTTATGAAAACAATACAAATGTTGTTAGTTTATCTAATAAGAAAGGGACCTTTCCCTGTAGAGGCTGTAATCAATGCAACTACATGTCTGGTAAAATATATTTATACATCCTGACACAGGTGTAAACACACTTTCAACTTTTATGCTGACTGTAAATCCAGTGATCTAGTGTATTTGGCAGTATGTCAACTATGCTCCTGCTTCTATGTTGGTAAAACAAATAGAAGCCTTAGAGAACGTGTGAGGGAGCATATATATGCCATTAATGGGGAAGATGAACATAATGCTTTGGCCAGACATGTTTTGAATACAGGGACAATGCATACCTTTAAGTTTAATGTACTGCAGTTAGTTTATAGAACGAATAGACTAGGCAACATAAAGAATTACACAGAAGACTGCGAAAATAGATGGATCATTAAGCTACAGGGAAATAAAGGGCATGGCTTAAATGAAAGGGCTACACTTAAGCCCTTCTTAATATCACGCCCCTATAAACACTAGTTTATATATACATTAGTATTGTATAGCTTTTTAGTCTTTTAAATATATGTTATATTTAGCTATTTTACTAATCTGCATAATGATTTTTATCTATTTATTTATGTAGTAACCTTATTTATGTATTAACCTTTTTTAAGAATATATGTGACTATATTGTGATCTGTTGCTTTAATATGTTTGATAAATTAATTGTTTAGCAATCCTTATTGGCTGACTTGATTTTAAATTCATTTAAAAACCATTGGTTTTGTTATGAACTATTTTGAAGTCTGAAGAAGCGTTGTTAAAACGTGAAAGCACTAACTATACTGCAGTTGAATAAAGTGTTTTTTATCGGCCGTGGTGAACCTCATCTGTTTCTTTGGTTCTACAGTGGTGGGATTTGTTTGAGGTCTCAATAGCAAACTTGGCTATTTTGTTATAACAAGATTCCATTTTGTTCGGATCACTCTGATGGAGATTAGTAAGGATGGGAGAGGCATAGAGAAGGATGGATAAGAGATGAGTTCTTGCAATAGTAGCTTTGGTTTGTTTAGTTATAAAGTGTTTGTTTCTATAGGGAAGTCCTAGTTTTTTATTAACTTTCTTAATGGTTTGTGCTATATGGATGTCAAATTTGAGGTTATTGTCTATTTCTACACCTAAGAGTTTAGTGTGGGCAGTTGGAGTGATTTGAATGTTATTTTTGGAGTGAATGGTGAAATTGTTGTTGAGGGGGGGAGCATGACCTGGGCCGAAAAGAATTAATTTATTTTTGGGGGGTTAAGAATAAGCTTGATATTTGTCAACCATGTTTCAGCTAGAGTAAAAGTGTTTTGGGTGAGGATTTGCAATTCCTTTAATGTGGGGGTGGCACTTATAAGGGTGGTGTCATCTGCGTATTGTACTACTGATGCTGTGAATGAGGAGGAATTGATTTGGTTGGTGAAAAGTGAGAACAATAGTGGGCCAAGGATGGATCCTTGAGGGACACCTATGGATACTGGTAGAAGGGGGGACAGCTGGTCATGCCATAGGACTGCTTGCTGTTGACCAGATAAGTAGCTAGTAAACCATGATATAGTGGATTGTCTGAGGCATAGGGTAGATAAAGTTTGGAGAAGAATGTTATGGTCTACCATGTCAAAGGCTTTAGATAAGTCTAAGAAAATGGAAGATACAAATAGTTCCTTGTTTCTATTGTGGTTAACTATATCTGTAAATGATAGTAATGCTGCGGTGTTGCTGTGGGATGGTCTAAAGCCATACTGAGTTTTGGAGATTAAGTTGTTTTGTAAGAGGTACCGAAGTAGTTGGGAATGTACAACTCTCTCTAATGTCATGGATAGAGGTGAGAGTATTGCGACTGGGCGGTAGTTGGTGAGTTCTAAGCAGTTGCCCCCTTTGTGCAGTGGAATAATGTGTGATGTTTTCCACAGGGTGGAGACTTTGAATTCTGCAAGTGACCTGTTTATGAGGATGGACACGGGATAGGTTATGGCGTCTGCTGCTATCTAAAGGAATTCAGCTGGTAGGGTGTCAGCAGCTAGTGTGGTTGGTTTGAGTTTCTTAAGGAGCTTTGAAATAATTTTAGTGGGTACAGGGTGCAGGGAAAAGTTGGTGGTATTGTTTTGAGTAGTAGGGTGGGTTTTGCTAGCACCTGGTACAGGGCTGCTAGTGGTATTGAGGGCATTGATAAGGGTTTGGACTGTTTTGGTAAAGTACTTGTTAAATTGTGTGGGACTGTTGTCATGGTTGTTTGGTAGTACTGGGGTTGGGGTGATGGCTTTAAATGGGTAGATTATGCCATTTATTGTAGTCCAAAATTTCATAGGATTGTTGGCATATTTTTCCTGGATGTTTTTGTAGTAGTTACTTTTGTCTAGTTTGATTTGTTTTTTTGGCTTTGTTTCGAAGTTCTTGGCAGGTTTCCCTGAGATTACTGGTTTTGTTCTTTTGATATTGACTCCAGGCCAGATCCCTCTCTTTCATTGTAGTCTTGGTATCTTTAGTTAGCCATGGAGCATAGTTAGCTTTTAGTCTTATAGTTCTGGAGGGGGCATGACTGTTTAGGATTTGCAGGAAAGTGGAGTTAAAGTACTGTACGGCGTCATCTAGAGATAGTAGTTTTAGGGGTGTTCAATTACAGCTTTGTATTGAATTGATGAAGTCAGTTGTTTTAAAGGTCTTTTTGTTATGTATTACTCTAAGGTTGGGTTTGCTTATGTAATGGGGTCTGTTCCGAATTAGGTAGGTTGGTTGATGATCACTTAGGGGAACTGTTTCATTTTGGTGGTTGTGCATACATGGGAAACTACTGAAGCAGTCTTTGGAGGGATTTAATGCCACAGCATATTATAGTTTTCATTTATTAGTTATTTCTTGAGTGTTTATGGTACTACATGGGTTTATAGATTTATGCTGGAACCTTTACTATTTGAAATCTATTTCTCAAAAGTCCAGGCAAAAGGAAAATGGCCTGAGAGAACATGGTACAACATGGCTACCTGGTAATGGTCCATGGCCATTAGCATAGTGACCTCCTATAAATCTGAGAACCCTTCATCCTATAACTTTGTTTGGATATTAATTGCAGCTTGCTGATTCTTGGTTTGGGGGCCTTTCCGTGAGAATGGAGTGTGAGAAAAGAGTAGTGTATTATAATATGTTAGTAGTTATGCAAAGTTTTTTTGTGTTGTGCACTTTTGTCTCTATTTTGTTGAACATTTCGGGGTTAGTGAACTTATTTCCAAGGAATTCAAAGCATCCAAGTTGGAAACTTCTCATAGAAGCCTTATTGTGTTTTTACCTGATTGGCCCAAGGGATTAACTGTGTAAAGGTCTTTTATCCTGCTGTGATAAGACTCACATTTGCGCATTGTGCATTGTCAGTTCCCCGTGCCTAGTCTATGTATTTGTGTGTGTGTGTGTGTGTGTGTTTATATATATATATATATATATATATATATATATGTGTGTGTGTGTGTGTGTGTGTGTGTGTGTGTGTGTGTGTATTGGTTGAAAATACTAGGTGGACATAAGTGCCCCCCCCCCCCCTCAGTCTTCAACAGCTTTCGGTACCTATGTCAAGGGCCAGCTGTATTCCATGAATAATGCACTGAGTCTTAGATAACATGCTACAGCTCTTTATTTCAAGATGAATGAACTCTGCTGTGTGGAATTCCCTTCTGGGATTACATCATTTAACGGATTTTTAAAGGGACCATCCCAGTGTTTAAAGCTGACAGAAGTCACGGCCACTTCGACAAATCACTTTCATTCCCACCCGGAATTTCATTTTACTTTTAAATATCCTTTAAATCCACAGTTTCAGACTTGTTTCAGCTCCCAGGATAAACTAATCTTTGGATTTGTGTTCCTCTGATTTACATTGGATTGAGGAACTATGCCCCCGGCTCCTGGCTCAAATTTAAAATAAAGAAAGCTGTGCCAGGAAAGAGGGACATCAGTGTGTACTAATTTTTAAATTTTGCATCACTCATGCTTCTACAGATGTTCAAGCAGCCCACTCATAAAAAATAATGCATTTGTCTAGTAGTATTCAGAAATCAGCACATATCAAACTAGAAGCTGAAAAAGGAACAGAACAATGCGTCTACTAATGCACCAACCTTCTGTCACACACTTGCTTTCTATGGAATTACAAGCAGGTCAGAAAGTCACTGCATCAGGCTAGTATTCAAAAATCAGAATACAGAAAAATGTGAAAGAAAGAGAAATATGGTTCCCACTACTGTTTGCCTGACTCAGATGCTTTCTATAGGTAGAAGCCATGTCAAAATTGTTGTAGATGGCCAGGATTCACAATCACCACAGAATAAAATATGAAATGAAAGAAACAAAAAACTCTGTTTCCTAATGTTTTAAAAGGCTTACATTACTGATGTCCTTTCTAGAGTACTAAGAGTAGTCAGGTCATAAAATGCCTGAAAAGCTACATTTTTCAATGGGTAAAATGCACAGATTAAACTAATAAATGTCTCACAGGGAGAGCTGTTGTCAGTACAACTGCAATTTGAGATGGAATCCTTATGTCAAAGTTACGGATCTGGCTTGCCGACTTCCCTTACCTACATTGTTCTAATATGACAGAGACTGTTCACCTTGGAGACCTGCTGCAGATATGGATACAGCCCGGAATGAGAATTACACCCTCTCCCCCAGATTTTCAAGGGCCGGCAAGAGCTCACCTGATACCTCCAGAACCAAGACGCTTTCCAGGGTGCAGGTCCCTCTATCAAGGCAAACCCATTCCAGGGCACCCTGTCCTTTACAAAGAAAAGAGAACTCTCCCAAGGGCCCCTGCCAGCTTCTCTAGGATCATTTGCATCACTGCACTGGATGCTGTGAGGCACTCATCTCCACCGAGCTGGATTCGGGGATCTGGACCCAACTCCCTTTTGATCATCTGAGGGCGACAGAGGCCATTGCCTGTCCCTTCAGAACAGTGCTCGCCTATCTCTCAGGACCGACTGACTCATGTTCAACTGCTGTTCACATGGAACCCTTCTCCACTTCGGCTTTCAAAGCTCTCCTTTGAATATTTGCTACTACCACCAAAATCTGCGCCCGCGGAGGCTCCACACAGGCCCTCACCCTGAGCTTCAGTGCCACCGTGGCGGCTCTCCTACTCATTGCAGTGTATCCCCCTCAGCTCCCAGCTCTGGCAGTGAGTAGGAAATGTTAATAGAGAAATACCTGCCAAATTCCACAGGGCAGCTTTCTGAGTATAAGCCCTTAAAAGAATTGTGCCCATAGTTTTTAGTCTTAAATGATAATGTCTTCTCTCATTATCTTAGTCGTTAGCAATTTATTAATGACAGCTTTCTGGTCTAAAAACCTATTTACATTATTTATGATAAAAAGTGTTGAGCCATTAGAACTTATCAAAGTTAAATTTCTGATCCAAAAGCTAACTGAAGAAATTTTTGGAAAAAAAATCTTGACAATAACTCATTTTGAAAACACTTATGCAGCGCTTTTGAATTAAACACATCTTCATATTCATAATATGTTGTGTATTACCATCCATTCCCACTTTTACAGGACTAGTGTATGCTCTCTTTTATGGGGTAGTTCAGATTTTTACATTTTTTCCAAATGAACATCAATCAAGAAAAGTTGTTTTCAGATATGGTCTTGGTATTTGTTGGCCTCCTACATGTTACCATTTCAAAAGCAAAAATTTAGGCAGCATGTTCCAGTTTTTTTAGAGTTCACCTATATTGACGTGTCTGGTTGTCCATATTGCAGCAATTTGCCCAAAGCTAAAACAAGCACTACTGGCATTGTCCCTCTGTGTTTGATCCCAGACTTAGTGCTAGACTGACGTAACTTAAAATAAAGAGAGGAGTCTGAACATGGTAGTTATATTTCCATTATTGAGGCCAGACATGCGTTCTGTGCATTTTGTTTAAAAGACATTAATTTGATTGTTTTTTAGTTAGCTATGTGTCTCTCTTAATAAAGTCAAAAATCATAGTATTAAAATCTGGTGATCAATTTGTAGTGAAAGAAACAGGGTGTACAACATTTAGGAACATTGGAGCCAATGGGAGCAAATGTTATGTGAAAAATATTAAATAAATCATACAGGATATGCTGTTAGCCATGAGGCTGGGCATCATTTACTAAAATAACTATAATTCATCTTAAAATCTTTTAAGAAACATGAGCATTAAATGAAAAAAGAGAATGCATTTTATTTAATAATCAGTCTTATTCCTAAATGTTTAGAAGATAACACGGGTAACTAAATAACAATCAAATTGCACTAACAGTGAATGAAGATGTATATCTCTGGAAATAAAGACAAAACCTTTTGACAGTTCCACCCCTAGCAACCTACATACAGGCACTGAAACTCAAGCCTTTGCTGAGAAGAGCTAGCCTAAAGTAGAAACATCACTTAAACAAACCTTTATTAATGAGCATTCAGTAATTAGAACCTCCACAAAGACAGGTATCTTAGGTTCATAGGTTCATAGGTTCATACTAAGCTATCTGCCCAAGGGCATTTACAAGCCTAGCCCATAGTTTTGTGGCTTACGCCACCCCTTTAGTATGGGGAACTATACCCATTATTTTGCTGTGCCTCTGTCGAGCAGTGACACTGAGGTAATCCCTGGGGTATATCTGCGATCTCCCATCCATTGGTCAAGATTTCTCTTGAACAAGGCCAGCGAGGTGCTCTGCCTCACATATACCGGGATTTTGTTCCACAGCATAGGGAGTCTTTGGGTGATGAATCTATCCCTCCAGCACGTCCTATTAATAGCCGTGTTGAGGTTTAAGTCTCCCGCCCTTGTGGCTCTGACGGATCTAGATTTTTTGAGGTGAAGCATATTCATCAAATATGGGTTTGACATGGCCTTGTATGTTAGGCAAAGGTCACCTCTGAGCAAGCGGTAAGCGACTGAATAGAGCTGGAGTTCTTTCAGTCGGGCAGCATAGGACAGATGTTTGAGACCCTTTATCCTTTTGGTAAGGAACATTTGTGGCCTCTCCAGCTGCTGCAAGTGTCGGGTCAGATACATTCCAAATGGGGCATTGTACTCAATCATTGGTCTGATGAGTGATGAGTATAGGGACTGACTCAGCCCTATTGGAAAAGTTACATCTAAAGAAATCCCAATCCCTCCACACCACATGCTCCAGGGACCTCAACCTCATTACTGAGAAGAGCTAGCCTAAAGTATACTTCTGTGTATACCTCGAGTATTTTTCATAGGTTCATAGGTGTGTACTAGGCCAATGGCCCTGGAGCCTTTACAGTCCTAGCCCATAGAAGTGACCTGGCATCATGCCACCATTAGTTCCCGGTTTTCCCATCCACTCATCAAGATTTCTCTTGAAAAGGGCCAGTGAGGTGCTCTGATTGACCTGTATGGGAAATCTATTCCAGAGCATGGGCAGTCTTTGGGTTATGAACCTGTCCCTCCAGCATGTTCTGTTGATTGTAGTAATGAGGTTGAGGTCCCTGGAGCATGTAGTGTGGAGGGATTGGGATTTCTTTAGATGTAACTTTTCCAATAGGGCTGAGTCAGACATGGCTTTGTAAGTCAAGCAGAGATTATCTCGTAATAGATGATATGAGACAGAGAAAAGCTGGAGTTCATTGAGTCTGTCCATGTAGGGAGTGTGTTGGATCCTCTTTGTGAGGTACTTTTGTGGCTCTTCCAGATGTTGCAGGTGTTTAGTGAGGTACATGCCAAATGGGGCATTATACTCAATGATTGGTCTAATGAGGGATGAGTAGAGAGAGATGATGACCTCTTTCTTCCGGGATGCAAAACCCTTGGTACTGAAATGTGCCACATAGAAGGACTTTCTGACCACAGTGGCAATGTGGTGGTTGAAGGAGAGGTTGCTGTCAACCTGTGTCTGCCAATCTCTTATAACGCTTTCAGTGTTCAGTGGGCTACCATTAACGTGGTAATTAGTGGGAACTGATTTTTTTCCCAAAGGAAATAACAACACATTTTTTTGCATTAAGCTTAAGGTCATGGTTTCAACACCAGTCGTTGGGCTCAGTGAGGCCTTTCTGTTGGATGTATACATCACTTGGGGAGTTAATAATCACTCCCAGCTTGCAATCATCAGTGAACTTGGTCAGCTAGAGTCCCTCCATGTTGGCCTGGACTTCTGAGAAGTAGATGCCAAACAGGAGAGGACCCAGGACCGATCCTTGTGGGACTCCACTCATGACTGTTCGGCAGTCTGACTTGGAGTCTGCTACTTTCACACTGTGGGTTCTATCTGTGAGCCAGTTTGCAACCCACCTAGTGATATAGGAGTTGATACTTAGTTTGGTGAGTCTATCAATAATTCCTGAGTGGGGAATGGTATCAAAGGCCTTGGCCAGATCGAGGTAGGCTGTATGAACTGCCTTGCCCTCATCCACAGCTCTGGTGACTGACTCAAAGAAGTCAACCAGGTTGAGCAGGCATGATGTACCCTTCACGAAACCAAATTGCATGGGATCCAGAGTTTGGAAATTCCCTATATCCTTGTTAATTAGGTCCATGATGATGCGTTCCATAGCCTTACATATCAGACTTGTTAGGCTAATGGGGTGATAATTCCCAGGGTCTGTAGTCGCTCCCCCTTTATGGAGAGGGATGACTGTAGCAGTGTGCCATTCCATAGGGACAAAGCCTGAGGTGAGGTTGTGATTGAACAGGACACACAGGTATGGTGCAGGTTCACTTTTTAGTTCATGTAGAACACAGCCAGGGATATTGTCAGGTCCCGTGGAAGCTGTATTCATGGCCTTGGACAATACAGCTTTAACCTGTGCTGTAGTAATGCTGAGTGCCTAGCATTCTTCCGGTATTGTGATTGTTTTTTTAGCGGGGAGAGAGAGGTAAAGTTGTCACTGAATCTGTCGGCCAGTATGTTGGCAATATCTGTTGGCTCAGTATAGGAGGTACCATTGTGCAGTAACTCAGAGCAAATCTGGGTATTGCCGTGGAGATTCTTTAACTTTTTGTTGAGACTAATAAGGGAGTTTTTCCAGTTTTGGGACTTAACCTTTTTCTGCAACCATTTCATCCTTCTGTTGTAAAGTTTGTTAATGGCAGGGGAGCAGCAGATTGGCTTCCTTTTTTTGGAGTAGAGCGTCTTGGTTCTGTTGGGTATGGCTAGTTCCATGCATTTATGTACATGCTTGTACAGTGCATTAGTGTATGATTCGGTGGTCATGCACCTATTTTTCATTTGCATGCATGCTGTGAAGTTAACCACCTATGTTTTTAGGAGCCCAAAGTCAGCTTTGGAGAAGTTTTTCATGGTGGTTACCTTTGCTGGTGGTCTGGGTAAAATGTGGATTTCCATGGTAATTAGTTTGTGGTCGGATCTAGCCAGGGAGGAATTGACTATTGGTGTTGAACAACGGTTGCACATGTTAGTAATAACCAGGTCAAGGATGCTGCTTCCTCTAGTGGGGGTAAGAGTGAGCTGGTCCAGAATTAATGAATTCCAGGAAGCGTTGGGCAAGTGTATTGGTGCATGAGTAGTTTTCCGAGTTGATGGAGGGGTAGTTGAAGTCACCCAGTATGAGGGTGTTGGGTTGGAACCTAATAGTTTCCAGGGTGCTTAGGAATGTGGAATGAGAGTCTTGGGACATGGTTGTGGACCTATAGCAGGCTACAACCTGAATCACCATCTTACCCACTGTTAGTTGCACCTGAAGTATCTCAGATGGGTTATGCTGTGCTACTAGTCTGGAGGTGTGCATATCCTTTATGAATATGGAGACACCACCGCCTTTGGAGCTTTGGTCCATTTTCTGGGGCTGAAAGGTGTGGAATGAATTATAGCCTGATAGGGCATGGGGTGCTTTCTGCTGATTTAAACCAGGTGTCCGTTACAGCACAAATGCCAATGTTCTCCATTTTGAGGAGTGCTTTGAGTGAGTGCATCTTGAGAATTAGACTTCTAGCTTTGAGCAGCATGACCCTCATTTATTTATAGCTTTTACAGTGGTAGTTTGATCTTTTGAACACCGCCTAAAAAAGTCACTATAGGGGTGACAAGAGCCTTAGCCAGTATCCTGAAACCTAGGGGTGACATATGCAGGCAATCTCTGGCAAAGCATCGAGGCCTGTCAGTCATGTCATCCCAAGCAGTCAGATGCTGGATCCCCTTAGAATGACACCAGAAACGTATCCAATTGTTGAAGTCAGTCATTTTCTGCGGTATCATTCTGGGCAATGGCAGGATGCTGCTCAGGGCTAGGGTCATATCTGCCTGGGCCACATAACCCAAGAGCTCCTCCATGTCTCTTTTCATGTAGTCCAGGGAGGTAAGTTTTAGGTCATTCACACCCACATGGACAATGACAGAGTCATACTTGTGCTTGTTGTGGAGTGACCTGAGTGCATGTGTTATGTGTCGGATCCTGGCACCTGACAGACAGCTGACTGTTACCTTATCTTTATTCAACCTAGTGAGTGGGACATCAGTGTGCCTCACTATCGAGTCACCTATGATTAGTGTATTGGGCAAGCTGTTTTGCCTTAGAAGGTTAGATTGAGGGGCACACTGTGTAGGTGAGCTATGTGCCTAGTGATTTGTGCTGTGTTGTGGTGGTTGAGTGCATTTCTGATTTGGAGGTCTCTGCTGATGGGTAGATTTCTATTAAGAGCCTCTGTGAAGGTGGGTGTGTGGTTTGTGTTTTTATATGAGAGCTGTGATGATGGGTTTTCTGGAGGGCTATGTGTTCCATGTGGTATGGTGCAGGTGTTGACTTTCTCTTCTTGATCAGCTATTCTAGTCTTGACTGGAGAGTGCATGTTTTCCACTTTGCATATATACATGCATCTCTCACAAGTCTGAGTGTTGGGAGGTAAGAGGAGAGGGTTGTCTGTGTACATGAGGCAGTTGCTGCACTGCCTCACAATGCCCAAGTTCACCAGGTTAATAGGGGAAAGCACAGGGAACTGACCTTTAGACATGCCAGGAGGGATGGTCATCATTACTAAGTACTGGAGCTGTTTCCTTATAGGACTTCTAGTGCTGATAGCACTTATGTGTACTACAATAATTGCTACAAGAAACCAGATGAAGTGCTAGGTGAATAAGCTAGTTAAATGCAAGAGAGAAGAGAACTAGCAAGATCTAAGGGAAAAATTGAAGAGCAGACTTTCTGGCACCGGTAATAGTTTACCCCAGCTTAGTGGTGCTGCACGGCACGCAAACCTGTGCAAACACGGGCTTTTAAAGCAGAAAGTTGAAAGGGAGCTAGAAACCACTCCTCTTGTGGTAGATAGGCTACCTAGTGCTTACCACTCCCACTGATAAGCTGAGAGGCTTCCCTCTAACACAGAAAGGTCTGGGGAACTCAGAAAATACAATACAGTCCTGAATACATCAGATCTGTATCTGGACTACTCTAGTAACAGGAAAGGCGGGAAAACAAGCTAGAACATTTTTCTTTTTTTTTAAATATAGCAGTAGCAAATGAGCAATCTGATTTAAACAAATTAACCAACTAACCAATAAAAAAGCGAAAAACTGAGCCGAGTTCCAGCAGTCTTCAATCAGACAAGTTCTAACTGCACACTCCTGCCACTAGGGTGCAGGGGAACCTTCTCCAAAAAGATGGCCTGGATTAGTGCTCAAGTTATACAAACAAAGCTAGATTCAGCAGGTCTGACTCTAGTCTATGCTACAGCAAACATGGTGCACCAATTTCAGAAAGAAACAGTTCAAATAAGCGGGCACAATAAACCTTTAACCAGAAATTCCCAGCTCAGAAGGGTAGAATCTACCCTCTCCTCCCACAGACCGCAAACCTTCTTAATGTAAAATAACTGGCCTGAAGGACAAGTGCTTAAGCCAGCACTAAGACACTTTTAGAATAACAGACACTAAGCCTTCAATCAGCAACTCCCGACTTAGAAAGATGTAAGCTACCTGTCCTACCACAAGAGTGCAGACCACAAACCTTCTTAATGTAAAACAACTGCCCTGAAGCCCAAGTGCTTAAACCAAAAGGCTTAGAATAACAGTTACAACTTAATCAGGCTACTAACAAGCAGTAATAAATGCAGCAGAATAAATGCAATTGAGTACTTTTAAGAACAGTCAACAAAAGCAAAATAAAGTAATAAACTAGGAAGAAACGCAAATACAGTAAAAGCAGATGAATAAATTGCTTTTTTTATTTTTTACAATGACGAATGTAAAGAAAATAATGACTTTGGTAATGCTTTTCATCTTCTTGCCTTTAAACATACTCTGGCATGATATTTTAAAACTTTTTACAAATTTTTGATCCAATAATGGCCTGAACAAAAGTCATGAAAACGGAAAGAAATTCAGTCTTACTTTTTGTCTTTCAAGGAGGAAGTATGTTATAATCAAAGCTTAATATTCAACACTGACAAAATAGTAGTTTCCAATACACTAACAAGAAAACTGCTTATAAGGACACTGACTTAATACCTGTAAAGAGTGCCTGACTCACTACCCCCAAAAATAAACTGGACACCTGTTCTATACAACTATAGTATTAAATTAAGAATAACATGAAAAAACAAATGATCACTGTAATATAGTTCAAGTTGTTCATAGGATCATAGGAGATTACTAGGCTAATGGCCCTGGGGCCCTTACAAGCCTAGCCAAGAGTTTATCCCCAAAAAGGAAACCTCAGTCAGCATCTGTTGCCTCTGTCAATGAGGGACAAATGTGAAACCCCTGGGACAAATTTATGGTTTGCCATCCACTCATCGATGTTGTGCTTGAAGAGGGTCAGCAAGGTACTCTGTTTGACATGTATGGGCAGTCTATTCCAGAGACAGGGCAGCCTTTGGGAGACAAACCTGTCTTTCCAGCAGGTTTTGTTGATGTTGCATATTAGATTTATGCCTATTGAGCTGGTAATGTGACAGGAGTTAGAGTTATGGATATGGAGCATCTCTAGTAAGGTAGGGTCCGATATTGCCTTATAGGTGAGACACAGATCACCTCTGAGCAATCTGTATGATACCAAGTAGAGTAATAGTGATTTGAGCCTGTCCACATAGGGCCAGTGTTAGAGGCCATGGATTTCTTTGTGAGGTATTTCTGTGGCCTTTCCAGTTGGGGCAGGTGTTTGGAAAGGTACTTACCAAACAGGGCATTATACTCAATTATAGGTCTAATGAGGAAGGAGTACAGAGAGGTGATAACCTCCTTTTTTCTGGATGCAACCCCTTTACTTATGGGATGAACCAAGTAAAAGGCTTTTCTGACCACTGCCACCACATGATGGTCGAATGTGAGATTGTTGTCAACCTAAGTACCCAGGCCTCTCACCACACATTGTGTGCTTAGGGGGTTGCTGTTGATGTGATAATCAGTAGGGGTCATGTTTTTGCCGAATGGTATGATAATACATTTTTTTTTGCATTTAACTTAAGGCCATGAGTTTGGTACCAGTTATTTGTAGCTGTGAGACCCTCTTGCAGTATGTTAACATCATTTGGAGAGTCAATGACAGCACCCAACTTACAGTCATCTACAAACTTGGTCAGCCACAGGCCCTTTGTCTTTGCCTGGACCTCTGAAAAGTAGATGCCAAACAGTATGGGTCTTAGAACATATCCCTGGGGAACACCACTAGTGACAGGTCAGCTATCAAAGGTGGTGGTGCTTATTTTGAACTTGTGGGTCCTATCTGTAAGCCAATTGGCCACCCATCTGATGAGATAGGGATTAACACCAATTTGTGTTAGCTTTTCGATGATGCTTGAGTGGGGCATTGTGTCAAAGGCCTTGGCCAGGTCAAGGTAAACTGTATGTACTGACTTTCTCTCATCCAGGGCCTTGGTGACAGTCTCAAAGAAGTCAATGAATCCGAATTGGGTGGGGTTGAGTGCTTGGAGTTATGTTCTTGTTTATGAAATCCATAATAATACGCTCCATGGCTTTACAGATCAGACTTGTAAAGCTAACGGGGCAATAATTTCCTGGGTCAGTAGTGGCATTACTTTTGTGCAATAGGATGACAATGGTGGTTCTCCACTCTGCTGGAATGAAGCCTGTAATTAAGCTGTGGTGGAATAGGGTGCTCAATGACAAAGGTAGTTCTTGCTGGAGATAGTGCAGAATGCAGGCTGGGATACTATCAGGTCCCACGGAAGCTGTGTTCTTTGCCTTGGATAGGGCCTTTAACACTTGATCTATGGAGATGTGAGGTGACAAGTATTCTGGATGTCGACTGGGTCTTTGGGGGGGGGGGTGATAAGGTGGTGAAGTTTGCTCTGAACCTATCAGCTAGCAGGTTGACTAAGTCAGCAGGATCAGTGTAAGTTGTACCATTAAGTACTAATTCGGAACAAACTTGGGCTTTGCCATAGAGGTTCCTAACGTAACTGAAGAAGGACTTGTGGTTTCCCTCTGTTTCAGAAGCTAGTTTCAACACATAATTGGCTTTGGAGGTTTTCAATAGTGATCTAATTTGCTTGTTGAGGCAGAGGAGAGATTTTTTTCCAATTTGTTCCTTTTTACCCTTGGACAACAGTTTCTTCCTTTTGTTGTAAACCCTGTTGCTAGAGGATGTCCACCAGACAGGTTTGTGTTTCCTTGAGGAGCAAGTTTTAGTTCTGTTGGGTATGGCTGAATCCATGCAGTTGTACAGGTGCTTGTATAGAGGGGGGCAGTGGTGTGAAGCTGCTGATACCCTCCCTTAGTAGGTTGTAGTCAGCTTTTGAGAAATGTTTTAGCCTGGTTACTGCTGGGGAGGGTTTGGGTGGGATAGAAACTTTGAATGACACAGACCGATGATCTGATCTCACCAGGGAAGAACATACTATGGGAGTGGTACAGCAGTTGCCCATGTTGGTGAAAACCAATCCAGTATGTTGTCTCCCCTTGTGGGGGATGAGACCAGCTGGTCAAGTGCGTTAGAACTGATGAAGTCAAGGAATCATTGAGTGAGTGCATTTGTGCAGGAATAGTTCACCTCGTCTATGGTGGGGTAGTTGAAGTCACCAAGGATCAGGGTGTTAGGGGGTACATTGATGGAGTCAAGTAGGTCTAGGTAGGAGGAGTGGGTGTCCTGAGTCATGGAGGTGGGTCTATAGCTGGCTATAACTTGGATGGGTGTCTTGCCAACTGTCAGATGCACCTGGAGTAATTCCAGTGCATCATGCTGGTAAACCAGTCTGGAAGTGTCCCTGTCTTTAATGAAGATAGAGACTCCACCACCCTTAGTCTTTCTGACCTCATTTTGGGGTCAGAAAGTGTGGAATTAGGTATAGCCTGGTAAGGCAGGGATGCTCTCCACAGCCCTGAAACATGTTTCTATGACTACACAGACATCGGCATCTTTCAGTGTGAGGAGAGCCTCCAGTGAGTGCATTTTCAGGTTAAGGCTCCTAGCATTGCATTGAGCAGCATAACCTTCAATCTGCTTTTTGACAGATCTTTTAAGTTGGAAGATTTGTCTTTGGGACATTGCCTAAACAAAGCACAATGGGGAGGCAAGAGCCTTGGCCAAGATCCAGAACCCCAGGGGTGATTGGTGGAGGTCATCTCTGCCAAAGCATCGAGGCCTGTCATCCATGTCATCCCAGGCAGACAGATACTGGATCCCCTTTGAAACACGCTGGAAACTAAGCCAATAGTTGAAGTCAATCATCTTTTGTTGGTATTGTGGTATCATTCTTGGTGATGGTAAGATGCTGCTTAGGGCTAGGGCTAGGGTCATACCTGCCTGGAGCGCCTACTCTGAGAGTTCAGATTTTGATATCATACATGCCTCTTCATCCCCACTACCAGAAAAAAAATTGTATTTATGTAGCCCTCTGATATTAGACTAGGGCAAACATGACAGAATAAACAGTCTCAGTAATATATTTCCATGTGTTACTGTCAAACTTATATGCACAGCATACTTGCTTGCCTCTACCCATAAATGATAGCCATTTATATATACATCTGATGTTTGATCTTCTGTGCACACCTTTAAATAAGGTTGGCTTTTGACTTGGTTGGGCCTAAGACATACATTGACAATGCCCTCATGCTCACTCCCCCCAAGCCTCTGTCAATTGCCTGTTATACAGCTCTAGATCTTTGGGCTACCAGCTTAAAGAAGCTCTAAATGATATCCTTCCTATGATCACTGGTGCAATATTACATCATTGAGATTTCCCGCCAGGGATAGCCATACTTTTGGCCAGGATACCAAAGTCTAGGCATTTTCCTCTCAAACCATGCATCCAGGGTATGACCACAGTGCAGCATGGCTATGTGGTACAGAAGAGACTTATGAGTATGAAGTACCTCAGCACTCTCTCACTGTCACCTCAAACACTGAGCCTGCATTTCTTTCCTCTTGCCTTGGGAAGACAAGTATTTCTGTTTGGGAAACTTCCTCTTCTTCTTGTTTTTTGATGAAATATTAACATTTTTCATGTCAACTAAGAATGGAAAATGTGGTTGTGGGAGGGAAATACCTTAAAGGGACTGTCACACTAAATGTCTTTTTTGCCTAGGAGTCAGTCACATCTATAAAATCACTCAGTTTGCCAATTTTTTGTACGTAATATCCTTAGGAGCCATTTGTCCTCCCTTAAGAGTTACGTGGAAAATCAAAGACTCAGAAAGCTTGAGCACACAAAAATGGAGCCCGATCTAATGCTCAGACCTCATATCAGCTGACAAAGCCTGGACATTTTCAGTTTGTCTCCTGATGAGTCCTTATGCTTTGATTACTCCCTCCAAAATGACCCTGCTGGAGGCCAGCATGATGTGGTCTCTCAGAAAGTCCACAACAACTGATCAGGTGGCTACTTCAGCTGTGAAGGATGAATCAAGGCTGATTATTTCAGAGGGATGTGGTAGCATTCCTCAGATTCTTGTCCAAGAGGAGATACCAGGTTCCCTCACTGAGGTACATCAGGGGTCTGAGCCTGCTCATTAAGTGTAAGCATCCTACTAAGAAAAAGCAGAAAATGAAGCACAGTTATCCCCACCCGCACCCCCACCGCCAGCCATCAGAGATCCTCAGAAGGAGTGGTATAATTCTCTCAAGGACTGTACAACGCTTTGGTGTCTTTGAAGCCACCACAGTTCTTTTCTTATGCTCTCTCTCCTTCCACTGTTTTTCCTTTGAAGAAACAGTGGGATTCTTCCTCTGAAGATGAAGAGTCAGTTTTGGATGGAGGGTCCCTGGCTTACCCTTTTCATTTTCATTCTCCCGTGGGATGTTAGTCGGAGGAAGAGGATATAATGTTTTCTACAAGAGCTATCCTTTGGGGATACAGTGTGTAAGATGATATAGCATTTTTAACAGAAAAGTAACCAGATGCCAGATATTCAGAAAAGGTACTAAAACTTGATGCTCATGAGGTTCTGTAAAACCTCTGCCATCCCTCTAGTATTTGAGGCTTTACAGAATACTTTTGTCACTGATTCAATGAACCCTAAGACCTAACCACCATCCCCCAAGAACTGCAGTAGGTTCTATAAAGCATATTATACAATTCCTCCTCTAAAACGTGCACGCTGATTGGCCAGCCCAACCAGCGTGCCCGTTGTAAATCCATCAATATACTAACGGAAAAAGGTCCGGCCGCCCGGACTTTTTCCGTTAGTATAAAACACTGTCTCGCTATGTTAAAAGAGTTTAACATAGCGATACAGGTTTAAAAAAAGCAAAGCTGTCTCGCTATGTTAAACTCCTTTAACATAGCGACACAGTGTGTAAAAAGCAACGGAGATCTTGCGATCTCCGTTGCTTTTTTTTTTAAAACCTGTCTCGCTATATTAAATGGGTTTAACATAGCGAGACAGCTTTAAAATAAGTAACGGAGATCTCCGTTGCTTATTTTAAAGCTGTCTCACTATGTTAAACCCATTTAACATAGCGAAACAGTAAAAAGCAATGGAGATCTTGAGTTCTCCGTTGCTTTTGTCCACAGCTCTGATGTACTGCATAGGCATGCGCAGTACATCAGAACTGCCGCGGAATACCAGACAGCTGCGGAAGGGCAGCAAAGAGGCATTATACAATGCCATTATTTAACAAAAGTAATTATTTCTTTTCTTAAATAATGTCATTGTATAATAGCAATAACCCACTTCTGGGTGTGGGTAATGTGGGATTTAACCACGGTTGTCTTTGTTTGGTCCCTCGGGCTTCGCCCTCGGGACCAAACCACGCCAACCGTGGTTAAATCCCGCATTACCCACACCCAGATGTGGGTTATTGCTATAATACACCCATACTTTTTTTACAAAACCCCTTCCTCTGACCCTGTTATCATTTCCACAGAATAGGATAAACCTACTGACCTCTGTTTGTCTTCCAGTGGCCTCTCCCTGGATAAAGATAATAGGGCTGCTGGTAGATATGAAAAGAAGACTTACACATCTTCCACTCTGGCCTTTCATGCTCTTAATTACCAGACACATATGAACAGATGGTTGTTATCTTTCTTCAGAGAACTGGATAAAGTCTTTTTATGTGATGCAATACCATGTTTTCTGCTGTTTCTTTGCTCAGTGCTGCTTCCCAGGTTACAAAGCTTTCTAACAAATGCAGCTATGATGCAGCTGATGCTTCTTCCAGAGCAGATGCAACTAGTTCTGATCTGAGGAGCTTCACTTGGCACAGGCTCCAGTGTCTTCTGAGACCATTAAATCTAAACTCCACTGAATAGGGGTTCACTCATTGGTCCTGCTGCTGCTGACATTTTTAAGAACCTTCAGGAGATTGTAAAATAGCGAAGGAATTTAAACAGATCTTTCTGTCCTGTCCCTAGATTTCAAAGAAACTGCCCTTTTAAGGCTAGCCATTTCTTTCATAAAGACCAAAAGACCCCACAAAAAGATAACAGACATTCAAAAAAGAGATCTCAGGAGACATCTAAGCAGGAATTTAAGGGGTCTAAATCCCCAACATCTGAAAAAAACAGCTTCCTTGTGACTATCTGCCTCTGCTCCCCCACCTTGGTCTACCCATAAGCCCTCTGTCAAAGATACTTTCCCTAATTCTTCTACCTTAGGAATCACTCACTAGAGACCTCTGGGTTCTTTCTATCATTCAAAGTGACTACAGGATGTCATGGCCATCAGTGCCACAACCATTCAGGGATTCCTCCTGTCCCTTCAAGTCAGCTCCATTTAATTCCGCCAATTTTGAAGGGGTTATTTCTCCAGGGCGCTTTAGAACTGGTTCTTGCTCACCAAAGGGAAACAGGGTTTTATTCAAGGCTTTTCCTGGGCCCTAGAAAAGAGGGGAATGGACATGCATTCTGGATTTGTCACTTCTCAATTTGTTTCCAAGTGCCAAAATTCAAAATGCTCATTCTGCAATCTTTACTTTCAATGATTCTGCCGCAAATCTTTTGTTTACCTTTGGCATGAAGGACGCATATCTGCATATTCCAATTCATACAGACCATAGGAGGTTTTTGAGGGTCCCTGTTTTGGAATATCATATTCAGTTCTGTGCTTTGCTCTTTGGGCTTTCTACAGCACCAAGAGTTTTCACAGTGTCTAGCTCCAGTTATTGCTTTCTGCAGACTTCAGGGAATTTAATTTTTCCCTTTCTTGGACAATTTGCTACTTCAGGCTACTACACGTGAGAAAATCCTTCTAGATCTCAACTTTATCATGAATTAGCTTCTTTCTCTCTCTCTCTCTCTTTGGGATTCACTCAAAACATAAAAATATCCAATCTGATCCCCTCCCAGGATCTGGTGTTTCTGGGTTGCAGGCTTAATTCCTTGTCAATAATGGCCTTCCTTCCTCAAGAAAAAGTGTCTTTCCTAAATGAATACTTTCAGTCTCTTCTTTTAGATGTGACCTCAGCAAGATAGATCTTGAGAGCCCTAGGATTTATGGCCTCCACCATTTTTATGATTCCTTGAACCAAACCCCATATGAGGAAGTTTCAATGGTATCTAAAGTCATTCTGGATGCAGCATTGTTACTACCTGAATCTTACAATTCCTCTCGTCATTCATCAAAAGAGAGCTTCATTGGTAGGTCACTCAGATATCTTTCAACCTGGGGTGCCTTTTCTATTTCTTCCACCCTGCTGAGATGCCCTTACAGGTGCTTTAGATGTGTGCCACAAATTTTAAGTTTCAAGGTGTATGGACCAGGAAGGACCAGAAGGGCCACGTGTATCACAGAAATGAAAGTCGCAATTCTGTCTTTGCAATGCCTGCATCGTCTCTGGTCTGGTTACAATGTTTGTAATGCATAGAAAACTTACCAATACTATCCCGTTATCAATTAAAGATACTGAAAATACAGAAATCCCAGTTAATGGCCATCAAAAATACCAAGACAACAATGCTTGACTAAACCTTTTCCTTTACCGAATATACAAGACTGCAAATTAACAAATTACATTTTACTTCAAAATATCACATTTGCTGACTATTTAGGCAAAGTATGCAGTTGCATTTAAATGTACTTACACACAGACTCTAGTACATCCTGCCAGTTACAGCATTACAGCCACCATATAATACTAGTTTCATATAAAAATTCAGACAATAAGACATTAAGGTTTATCCACCCAGCCTATAACATAAAATATCATTGTGTCACCATACAATGAGCTAAACTGTTGCTTATGAAAATGAACAGCACCTTTTTTGCTTGGCAATTTAATGTTCAAACTGCTAAATGATAACCATTGCCCACCACTTAGAAATATATTATTTATAAGACATTTACTCTATAATCTAAGACATTAGGATGTCTGTCAAGTAGAAAAGCCCGCTTACTTACTAGCATCAGCTGAGAAAAAAACTGGTAAAGTAGCTCCTACCACTTGGAAAGTTTTACCTCAACAAGTGCAAAATATTGACAATTTGCTTGTTTTTTGAAAATAACTGAAAATGCACCTGGCTATTAAGTGTAAGTGGCAGGGATCCAGGAAAAACAATTTCCCAAAATATACTAGCTACTCAGTCAAACTATATATCATCTTAAAATATGTTGCACCTACCGCTTTGTAACTATTTACATATGAATGTATTATGGTACTATAAAACATTTCCACTTTTTTTATTTTATTTATTTTTACAAAAATCTGTCACTTACTGTAATGTATTATATTGTATTCTGCCATGTTTAGATATTGCATTATTCTGCCTTCTTTATATATTGCATGGTATACATGATTGTAACTCTGAATTTGCTGTGTATTTTTGTCATTTGCTTGATGGACTGTGTCACAGCCGTAAATCATCCTGCCTTACATGGTTAAAAAATGAAGAGAAATAAATCATTTTATTAATAACATTTTTTTTGCTGGTATTAATGTTGAATAAGGTTGTATGTGAAAAGTCTATTATGAATATTTATGCTATAGTTGTACTCCATTTTTTAATTTCCTTTAACTAAACTGTGATTGAAAATGGACATTTTTGGTGTTGTCAAACTATTCGACAAGACGGTATAAGATAACAAGAAAAATATCAAACAACCGGAGATGATGTTGCAAAATATTGGAGAGATGGCAGCAGAGGGAGATGTCTCCTTTTTATGGTGCAGGATTTGATTTTTTCATTATCAGCAAATGTTTCCATAATAAGTCGGAATGTGTGTGTGTGTGTGTGTGTGTGTGTGTGTGTGTGTGTGTGTGTGTGTGTGTGTGTGTGTGTGTGTGTGTGTGTGTGTGTGTTAGTGTCACACAAAGATACTACTGATAATAATAAAATAAAGGAAAAATGTGAGAGAAATATGTATTCACATATATAGTAAAACATGTATTCATATATGTATTAGCATTATGCTTGCTGCATTAGAAGCCTAAAAGGGTTAACACATTTATTCTGCTACAGGCTTGAAAATAATTGCATGTACTTTCTGACTTTGCTTCTTGTCAGCTCAGTGAATGACCTTGTTCATACACTGAGAAACAGATGATTTTGCTAACGTTAGGAAAAGGAACAATACAGTATTCTGGAATGTTACTAGACTTAAGCAAATAACCTTGTTCATACTGCAGCTGTAGATAAGATTATAGGCTGAAATCAGAATATGCTTTATGCTCAAAGCAGGAAAGAATCACTAATTGCAACACTGAAATATGAGTGAATTGTTACAGACCGGCAGTTAGCGAGGCCACGTTGATATCTTAGGAAATTTTCACATGGGAAGTTTATACTTGCTATATCAGCAGAAAAACTTAGTACTATCTTAGAACAATGCTGAGTTGTATTTTATTACGTCAGCTTAGAGGGCAATGGCTTACAAAACAGTATAATAATGAAGTATTTCCTGTATAATGTCAGACAAACTTCTGAACTGCATTTTTGTCTCCTTGTACAAGAATAAAGGAACCTTAACTGAACCTTGGCTGCATTGATCTTTGATTTTTCCTTTGACAAGTTGGTCCTTTGAGCCGGAAGCCTCTTGGTTGACCTGGATCAGACAGGCCTGGTGGCTGAAATCTGTACGGAAGAAGTTACCAAAATGGTTCTTCTTACTTGAAAAGACCTCCGACTGATTTGTCGTATAAACAGAGGCCAGCCACTTTCTGATCTGCGGCTAACAAGCAGGTTTCAATCGGACCAGGGTGATCAATTGCTGAGGCGCAGGTAAGGGGATTCTACTTTTTTCTGTTTTAGATCAGGGACTTGATTGTATTTGTTCAATCAGGATTTTTTATGTAAATCCGGGGACAGAAAAATTGCTATCTTGTCATAGACCAGGGACTTTTTTCTGTTTTAGATCAGGGACTTGATTGTATTTGTTCAGTCAGGATTTTTTATGTAAATCCAGGGACAGAAAAATTGCTATCTTGTCATAGATCAGGGAAGCAGAATAAGTAGGCAGGTAGTCTGAAGGGACTATAAAATCTTCGTGGTACCACGTTAAAAAACAGGAAGGGTTGCGTAACATTCATAAGGTTAGGTCAAAATGGGTAATAAATGTACAAAACAACCCCAAAATCTACTGTTAACCAAAGACACAGAATACATGCGGTCACGACGTGCCGATAACGTTAAATACTACACGAAATGGGTTAATAAATATGAATTTGATGGTAAACTAGAAAAATCCTCAGAAAAAAGTTGTCAGACAAATAGTAGATCCAGATTGGCACATGATCAGTGGCAACTGGAATCCCCGTGACGCTGTGCTTAAGCCCCTCCCACATAACAGTGCAGAGTTAGACAACAGAGTGAAGGGTCTAACAGACCGAATTTCTGAAAAATGGAAACCTAGGGCAAACTGGACTTGCATTAATCAATGCATCCAACAAGAAGGTGAAACTGTTGATAGGTATTATGCCAGATTAATAGAATATTTTAATAGCCATTGTGGAATGCAGGCTCCTGAAGACCAGACACAAGATTCCCCATATGAGCAGCAGTTAAAGAATGCATTTTTAAAAGGCAGTATTGCACCCATAAGTAGTTTTATTACGAAGCATATGGTAGACCATTGTACAAGCAGATTACAGTCACTGCTTGAATATGCTAGGCATACCAAAAGGCATTTTAATAACAAAAAGAAAAAGAAAGCCCAATTATTCGCTGTAGATGACGGAGAAGTTTATTTAGTACAGTCTGGAAAAAAGAGCAAGAAGAATGCCCAGGGAAATAAACAATCTGATCAGCGATCAGAGGACTTTGAAGGGAGAAAGAAAAGGGGTGAATGTTTTAAATGCAGTAAAAAGGGACATATGGCAAAGGATTGCAAGAAAAATAAGAAGGCAGCAATGAAGGATAAGAATGAAGAAGGTGAGGACAGACTATATGGTAGTCAAGAAACACTAGATGGGAATAACAGAGAAAGGACAAATGGGAATGTGATAGAGAGAGCAGAGAATGTCATAGGAGAAACAGAGGAAGTGCAGGAAGCTACCGATAGTAAAGAAAATGAAATATTACACTTAGCCTTGTTGAGCTTGGAGCTCTATTTGGCAGACACGAAACCAGAAGTTACACTCCTGGTAGAGGGGAGGGAAGTCAAGTTTCTGTGCAATTCAGGGCATCATGAACCCTGGTACACCCCTCCAAACTTCCAGAGAAGTCAGAGTCACATGATTACATTTTGGTGAAAGCAGCTAATGGACAGCTGTATCGGGAGCTTCTCTCCCATAATATTGCAATAACAGATCCTGTTTCAGGATTAACCCAGAAAAGCAAAATTGTTGTTTCTGCAAAATGCCCAGTGAACCTTTTGGGCAGAGATCTTATGCAACTATTTGGCATAGCAGTAGTTCCAACCATGCAGGGTATGGAAGCACAATGACAAATGAACACTTTTGCAGTGCAATCGGAGGGTAAAACATTTTATTGGTATAGCCAGGACTTGGTTACGACCGGTCCTGGGGCAATAACTGTAGAGTTAGTGAATGTGGCTATCAGTAAGTTCCCCTCCCTTTGCATTGATGTACAACACCTGTTGCACTGTAATACACCAGGACCTGACAAAGAATATGAGTAAAAATTGTTTAAAAACCGTGCAAACAGATTAGTATTGCATAATCTGTACTGGGACATGAAAGGGAACAGTGTAGTTAGCTGTTCTTTGCCCCAGGAGTTCTTTGCACTTTATAAATCAAATCGATTACCACATGTTAGTTTAACTAAAGACAAAGATGTGAAATGGGCAGACCTAGGAGAAAAAGTCACAAAATGGGAAAAGCAGACAGAATTAGAACTGTCAGAACAAGGAGTACATAGACAGAAATTAAATTGGAGCACACATACACACCCAGCTGTACACTTGCAGTCAAGTGAGGGCAGCTGAGAAACACTCTTACTAGAAGAGGAAGAAAAAGCTTTATTAGACATACCAGAGACCCTCTGGTCAATAGGGAAATCAGATGTAGGACTTATTCGTACAGCAGGACCAGTTACCATCATGCCAAAATCAGCCTTTAGACCACAGAAAAGGCAGTACCCCTTAAGAAAAGATGCAGAAGCAGGTATTAAACCTATCATAGCAGCTTTACTTAAGGAAGGATTACTGGTGGAATCTCCCGATTCACCATGTAACACACCCTTATTTCCAGTTAAGAAAGCAAACGGAGAATGGCGTATGGTCCAGGATTTGCAAACTGTAAATGACGCAGTAATATCAAGGGCACCTACAGTGCCAGATCCACATACCCTATTAAATGATTTGAAGCCTCAACACAAATATTTTCCTGTGGTAGATATTAGCAATGCGTTCTTTGCAATACCAATACACCCTGACAGCCAGTATTGGTTTGCATTTACATTTCAGGGGAAGTGGTATACATATACGCGACTACCACAGGGATATTGTGAAAGTCCAACGATATTCTCACAAGAGATGGCAAGTAACTTGGTGGGGTTTACCCCACTGAAAGGTGGTCAGATTTTACTTTATGTTGATGATATCCTGCTGGCAGCCCCTACCCAGCAAGATTGTAAGGAAGACACTATAACATTATTGAAATTCTTAGCCGTTGAAGGACACAAAGTAAGCAAAAACAAATTGCAGCTTTGGAGAAAACAAGTTAAATACCTTGGATATGTAATATCCAAAAAGGGTAGGACATTAGATGAAGACAGGAAAATAGCAATCTTACAAGCACCAAAACCCACAACCAAGAAGGAAATGATGTCCTTTCTTGGTACGACTAATTTTTGTCAGAGCTGGATCCCAAATTATGCTTTGGAATCTGTACTGTTGAACAACCTGATCTTTCAGAAGCCTATGGCAGCACAAGATTTGATATAATGGACACCAGAAGCAGAATTAGTTTTCTGTAAACTGAAACAATTGATAGCATCCTCATTAGTCTTAGGATTACCAAACTATCATAAACGTTTTTTCCAAACTGTAGATTGTAAGCAAGGTTATATGATGTCAGTGTTGACATAACAGCATGGGGACAAGCAACGCCCCATTGCTTACTATTCATCGCAACTGGACCCAGTGGCGCGGTCTTTGCCCCACTGTGTACAAGCAGTAGTTGCTGCCGCAATGGCAGTGCAGGCTTCAGCCTCAGTAGTATTATCTACTGGCAAACCGATTAATCATGCACAGTTTATTTTAGATTTGTTAAAATCAATTCAGTTACCTCAAAAAGTAGCTATTTGTAAATGCATAGCTCATACCAAGCAACAAGATAGGATTTCAAAAGGTAATGCTAGAGCTGACACAGCTGCAAAGCAAGCAGCCTCAGAAGCATTTCTTTTGAATGAGGAATTACAACCTTCTGAGATTTTAGACTTAGAAATGTTAAAAACAATGCAGACACTTACTACACAAGCTGAGAAACAAAAGTGGGAAAGGCGAGGAGCACTCCTCAAGAAAGGACTGTACATCTCCAAAGAGAGAAAACCAATATTGCCATCTAATTTATTTAAATATGCAGCTTTGTTGAGCCATGGGCAATGCCATGTCTCAACAGGGGGGATGGTACAGTTAGTCAACCAGGTATTCACTACATATGGATTTAAAAATTATACTAAAACATCTTTTTGCAGTTTTCTGTTTCAGGTAGAGTCGAATCAACCGTTGGAAGCGACAATAGTCCCAGAAAACTGAATCTGGGTAAAGACTACAAAACGTAAACATTGGAGTTCGCCAAAGTGGGAGGGACCATACCAGGTCCTCTTGTCGACACCCACGGCAGTCAAGATTGATGAAAAATCCTCTTGGATCCATTTGATACACTGTAAACTTTGCAAAAACTTTGAGCTAGATAAAAATCTTGCTGTTCCACAAAAAGACTAAACATGACAAAATCTAGAGCAAACAGGAATGCAGAACAACCCCAGAAGTATTGCATGGTTATCCTGTTGATTGTACTGATGACAATAATCTTTTTTCTGTGGCCTATCCTTTTTTCGGCCCCATCAGCTGAACTGAATAAATGTGATGAGTCACCCATAGACTGGCACCCGAACTTTATCAGGCGATTACATGTGTGTATGCTGAGACTTTTAATGTTTCAAATTGCTGGATTCGTACAACCATACCAACAGCATACGGGGGGTTATTAATGACTGTGGTCCTCCTAGGGGTCAATGAGACCTGGGAAAACTTGGTTTATGAGACTGTACATTATAAATGTTATACCAAAGCAAACAAAATGGGTACAGTTTGTAATTCAAATTATGACTCATTTCTTGAGTCCATGCAAAAGACTGTTAGGGATATACATCATAATCCTATTCTTTTTAAGCAACTGTCTATAATAGATAGGAAAATGTTTCATGCAGGGCAGCCATATCTCAGTAAAGTAACTACTAAGGTAGAGGATTGTTATTTTGTGTGTAATAAGAAAGCATATAAATGGTTACCTGAGAATTGGTCCGGCAGTTGTTTTTTGGGGTACCTGGTTCCGGCCATGTGACACACTGCAGTTTTGCCTCAGGGAAATATTCAAAACACCCGAGATGTAGCCAAGAAACCTGTCAGAAAGCCTGAGAATCCAGTGGGACGAATCGAGGTGAGCTGGAAGGACCATCATACCATGGGTATCAAGCTGACGCACATGGACTTGAGTGATGCTGTCATATCGTGGGCAGGCATATTACCAGCATATGGAGCGGCAAAATCGATTTTGGAGCTGCAAAAACTGTCCAAACTTCCAAATGAGAAATGCAACTTTTTCTGCTCTTGAATTGATAACTGATGAACTGATGAACTGAATGCTATGAGAACTGTAGTACTCCAAAATCGTATGGCTCTCGACTTCACCCTAGCGGCGAGAGGTGGTGCGCTTTAATCAAAAAAGAATGTTGTGCATATATCCCTGATTACCAGCATGAGATTAACGACCACCTTGAGGTGATACAGCAAGTGTCGACTATGACCAAACCAGGCCCCAACCCACTGACGGACTTTTTCTAGAATCTGTTTGGGGGGTGGGGTACCTTCATAATGAACATATTAATAGCTGTCTGTGTGGGAATACTCCTGTTGGGAGTGTGTGCGTTGTGGCATACCCTGCATGAAAAAACTGATTAAAGATTTGATAGACATGTCAGTATCTGAAACCTTGTATCAAAACACTGAAGTTGATAAATTGCTGGAAAATGAAATGCTTTCAGAAGTTTAAACTATATGACTTACCTAACTGCAAATCCCACGTGGAAGAGGTTGGGGGAAGAAATTAACTGTTTATGCTTTTGAAGAGAATAAAAGTGTTAATAGGGTGGAAATGTTTGAGAAATATGTATTCACATATATAGTAAAACATGTATTCATATATGTTTTAGCATTATGCTTGCTGCATTAGAAGCCTAAAAGGGTTAACACATTTATTCTGCTACAGGCTTGAAAATAATTGCATGTACTTTCTGACTTTGCTTCTTGTCAGCTCAGTGAATGACCTTGTTCATACACTGAGAAACAGATGATTTTGCTAACGTTAGGAAAAGGAACAATACAGTATTCTGAAATGTTACTAGACTTAAGCAAATAACCTTGTTCATACTGCAGCTGTAGATAAGATTATAGGCTGAAATCAGAATATGCTTTATGCTCAAAGCAGGAAAGAATCACTAATTGCAACACTGAAATATGAGTGAATTGTTACAGACCGGCAGTTAGCGAGGCCACATTGATATCTTAGGAAATTTTCACATGGGAAGTTTATACTTGCTATATCAGCAGAAAAACTTAGTAAACATCTGTCTCAGAACAATGCTAAGAGTTGTATTTTATTACATCAGCTTAGAGGGCAATGGCTTACAAAACAGTATAATAATGAAGTATTTCCTGTATAATGTCAGACAAACTTCTGAACTGCATTTTTGTCTCCTTGTACAAGAATAAAGGAACCTTAACTGAACCTTGACTGCATTGATCTTTGATTTTTTCTTTGACAAAAAACATGAGAAAGTATTCTTGTGATGTAACAACAGAGGAAAACAAATTAATTCCACTCTTTATATATTGTCATGTGGAACCCTTAATTCTTGGCATTTTCCCAGGTTTGAAACAACAGTACAAACATGCTAATGTTAAGCTCTAGCTATGAAGAACTTTTACAATAGTTTGTTATCATCTTAGTCCTGACCACTGGACAAAATGATGCACTGTTTATATATGAGAATCACAAAAATGAAAGTCAGGCATGCCTGTAGTGGATGTTTTAACTGTATTACACCTTTACCATAATGTGATACTGGATATAAAAGCTGTCTCAGAAAGTGTGCTTTAAAAGTAGTGAGCCCAGCTGAGTGATCAGCATTCCATAGGGAAACAAAAACAAGCACATCTAATTACAGCACTAAATTAACATACCAGCAACAATTAAACGTTTAAAATGCACCGCTTTCTCATTCACTGAGGTACTACAATGCTGCAGCTGTGAGTTGTCGAAGCACAACCTGCAGAGGATCAGAATCCCTGAACTCTACTACTCCCAAAAATGGCCAAAAAATCTTGTTAGTTTTGCAGTGGGGCAAGCCTCCTTGTAAGCTGTAAGATGTAAGCTCCTCACACCCCCAAACTTACATATACCAACTCAATAAATATATATATATATACCAACTCCATAGTCAAACTAACTCAAAGAAGGGGAAACTTTCTCCCCAAAAGGGCATCACTGCTGGAACATCTCACCAACAATGATTTTCTTTGAAATGCTCTGATCCTCTCCATTTTGAGTCTTGGGCAACTGACGCTTGAGAACTCAATCTCTGTCCAGCAGCAGGGAGGCCATATCACAATATTATAGAATTTAAAGTATGGCTAACTTAGCTAGGGTTGCCACCTTTTCAAATGGCTAAAGTGGGACATTTTCGGGACACACATCAGATTTTACAGGCCTACACATACCCACGGTCAGTACAAAGGATAGAACTTAACTTTTTTGCCTAAATAAAAGCTTATTCTTGTAGCATTTTAGTTGCTTATTCTGTTTCTTGTAACATTTAGGTATTTTAGATACAAAATAACTGTTTTATGCAACTATTACATAAAATATGGGACATAATTATGTCCTACAATCTCAGGACATTTGCCATTTTTAATATTTTTTGTCAGGACACAACTGCCCAAAGAGGGACTGTCCCTCGCAAAGTGGGACAGGTGGTAACCCTAAACTTAGCAGGATGAAGTATAGCTAAGTAGGCCCAGTTTAAATAATAAAAAATTGAAAATATCATGTAAGGGATGAGCTAACCACTCTAGATACAGGTTTTAAAGTAAAATGTTTGGATTTATAAAATTTTATACTTTGCCATATTATACTTACAGTGTAGGAATTATGTTACATCAGATTTATATTATCATTTCATGGCATAAATGCAATACCTGTAGCTGTCAGCTTCTGAAGTGCAAACACTAGAATGCAATTTGCATTTAAAACAGCAAAACCTGACACCTAACTGTAATACTTTTTAAAATGTTTTGCTTTTCTGCACCCTCTAACATGGGGAGCTGCACCACATAGGGGGTGAGTTGGGATGCTACCATTTGAGTTAACTCACCTATAACAGCCATGTACAGCCTCAGTAATGTATCATGCCTTAACTTGCCCTCTGACTTACCTTATAAAACTATTAACTCACAATATTTTTCTTCTTTCCAGAATATGTTTTAAAACTAGCACATACCTGCTGCCTTACCCTGTAAAACTAACTGCATGTGGCATTGTATATTGTATGATTCTACCCTCAGTGTTACATTTCATTTTGTAAATCCAACTTGTGAATTTTTTCTTCGAGAGCTTCTGTTGGCAGCTGCTGCCCAGTTGGTCCATGCCGGTGAAACAAATTAAATAAATAAACAAATAGACAAATAAATATAAATACCAGCCAGCTTATTTATTACCACTTGCTTAACCTATTACATTGTGATTCTGCTTCATCAGTGAATATTACAGTACCGCCTAATGCACAACTCATTCTCCCAGCCAGGAAATGTGACCAGCTGTCTCACTGCCTAGGATGTCCCATTAGAAGTCCAGCTTTTGTAGACAGGTGAAAATATGCATCATCCCACCTGTCATTAACTTGTTTCAGTGCATCATCATTTGAAAATAATACTAGTACTGATGTGGAAGGAAAGTAGCTCTTGTTCCCATATTTCTTTCTTTGCCTGTCTTTCTTACTTTCCCATGCTTTCTGTTATATGCACCCTTCTGAGCCAAAGATTCTTTGGATTTTTGGATTTATGTTTTGTGGCACCACCTTGTGGCTGTATTTGCACAAAAACATTGTTCGCTGGGTTAGAGCACCTTCTCAGCACATTTTGAATTAAGGCCAATCACTGCCTTTCTTCACTAAGTCTTACAAAAATAGACTGCTATTACTATCTTTTCTTTAAGGTGCATACAGCAGCCCCTAGTTTTAAATGTTTACCTCTGACTTTCCACCAAATGCTACCATTACTGCTGGAAAGAATTGTTGTCTCTAAGCTGTTTTTTAATGATAAACTGTTTTCTGTAAGGATAACATTTTTCTGTTAAAACCAGTAGGTTATATAGAGGAACAAACTTACAATCTGTAAAATATATGCTTTCATGCCATTGTTTTAATTGTCAAAAGTGGGATAGGAAGAGGTCAGAAAGCCAGCCCTAGTGATGAATGTTTGGAGATGAATAAATTCTGGAAGCCTAGTAAAATCGGTAAGTCTTTTAAGAAGCTGTGATGACATCAAAATGTAGCTTTAAAAAAGTTAGAACATGTTTTTGTGTGTGTGTGTGTGTGTGTGTGTGTGTGTGTGTGTGTGTGTGTGTGTGTGTGTTTGTGTGTGTGTTTTGGGGCTGTGGAATTTGTCCTTGTGGTGAGATAATTTTTGTCTGTGAGGTACATTAGACATGCTTAGATAGATGACAGCGTAGAGTGTTTGCAAGGCATAGTTATGTCTACATTAACCTGAGCCAAGGTACTTTGTTTAGTGCCTTATGACTAAAGCAATGCTTTGTGGAGAGATGTAAGTTTTCATATATGGTTTGTAAGTACATTGTTGGTGTATGCCCACTTGTTTGCCAGATGGTGTGATTGTTCTGTTTGCTGCTACAGCTACTGAGAATCATGACCTTACAGCAGCCTACCCAGTAGTCCCCATTATATACTGAAGCATTACAATGTAGAGATGTGATCAGTGCACCAGGGTTCATGGTGCTCTTTATAAATGTCTGTCATTGAGTTGTGCATATACCTGCATGGTTAGGTAGGTGTCTAATGGAGAACTGAAGAGTGGGCCTGGTGGATAGCTTAGAAAAAGTGCATAAGTGTGCATATTCTGTAATGGAAATACTAAGCAGCTGGGAATGAGTTCAATACTCAGTCCAAAGTGCGGTTAACAGAATTCAAACAGGTGTGACAGGCTAAAGTAAAATGTTGTTCATTTAATGTTAAATAGTTCAAAAAAGACCATAGTGCAACACATGTTGCCTGTGACAGACTATTTTTCCTTTTGGAAGTGACATTCAGAAGGCTGGCCAAGAATGAATTTAAATTGTTTAGCAGTATCCACTGTGAAGCACTTTTAACATTAATTGACCAGTACAAGTGTGCATACAGATAGTGACAGTGACAATTGTCATTCAGTTGTGCTTTATAAAGAATGCAGTAATATCCAAAATATTTCAAAATGTAAACATCTACTAAGATATACACAAAAAGGCAAAACTTACAGAAAGTAGAGGTTCACATCAGGAGCCTGTGAGGTATTCATTAAAAAATGCACCAAAACATTTCATTGTTATTTGTTTGTTTGTTTACCTGGATAATCCAACTGGGCCCACAGGGTACCCATTTTTGGTGGAGGCCCGGGGAAAAATTCTCCGGGGTGCATCACAAAAAGCATTCTACAACTATTATATATTATAAAATTATTGTAATAGACTTTTTGCAATACAAATTCATAGACACATTGCAGTAGACATATTACAGTAATTAAAATGTTTGTTTACAAATATAATAAAGCAACAAAAGCATTTTCTTTATGAATAGCGAGTCTGAAATAAAGGAATTGGATAAGGGATGTTAAGAAAGATGTGCAGTAGAGCAAAAGTAGTCATCAAAAAATGTGGTAAAAACATATTATTACACAGATGTAGGAAAGACCAGAAGGTAGTTCAGCTTTGAAAACAGTTAGTTTATATGGCAAAACAGTTGTTATAAGAACGTCGAATAAGAATGACAGAGTAAAGATGGAGAGTAGAAGAGATACATGTGTTAGGGGAAGGGGTGTTTTATGGTTGGAAGGGGTCAGCCTGGGCTGAAGTTAAAAAGGAAACCTTTTAGCATATGTTTAAAAGCATGAATATTAGTTTGTTCTAATAAGCAAAGGCAGTGAGAACTGTGAACAATCACTTAGCAAAGGTGGGGCAAAGGGGCAATTGCCCCAGGCAAAAGTGCTAGGGGGCATGATCGAGAGGCATGCCTTTTTTCTGTACCAAAATGACAGTACAGAAAGGCATTTAATTCGGCACTATTTTTTGCTCTTTACTTGAAGAGCTGGGGGAGGGGTGGAGTTGGTGGTGTGATTAGCTGCATTACTGCTTCCTACAGTAATGTGAAGGTCCATAGAGTTGTTTTTTTCCTAGTTGAAGAGCTTGGAGGAGCACATGGATTGGTTAATATACTGTACTGCAGGAAGCCTTTTTTGTTGTTGTTGGTCTTCACTAACTGAGCTGCCTGTGCCTCTGACTGTGAGTTATGTAAAGTGCTGTATGAAATAATATAGATCACTTTATGCTAAACCAGTTTTACTGTATGAAAGATAACTATATGAGCAGTCAATACACATTTCATATAGAACATTTTACTGTCCACATTTTCAGGTATGGTTAGATTTACCTACACTCTGTGAATGCATGCACTTTATAACATATAACAGTACTGCTTATTAAGGACAGAGATGATGAAATACTTTTAATGGTGCATCAGGGTAAGTGTGCTGTCAAGCACATATGGAAAATTAGCTGCACCTTGCAAAAGAGGATATATGATACTCTGTGTATTCTTTAATCTATGTAAAATTTTCTGTTGGTGTCTTGTACTGTCGTGCCAGGTCTTGTATGAAAAGGGTCTGTCAACCAATCCACTTACTGGTTATCACACATGAATGAATAAATAAACAAATAAATAAATAAATAAACACATAACAAATATTCTAGCAGACTGAGAGAGGGAAGATGGGAGGAATAACCTGATCAGGAAATGAAACTCAAAAAAGTTCACTTTATGAACAGTCTGTTACCTCAGCAATTTGTTAACTCTTCTGGAAGCTCTTTTAACAGAATATGTCACTTCATGAGGAATAACACTTGCAAGGGTCACTGCAACCGATTCAATAACAATTGTATTGAGGACTCTCAAGTCAACCATTAAGAGTGAATGGAACTAGGATCGGAAAAAATACAGTACAGTACAGTACAGCAACTTAATGTCATGTCCTGTACACTCACACTACATTATGGGATAGAGTTAGCTTTCCAAGGAAACAAAATCTTATTAGGGTGTCTGACACTATGAGGGCATTCCAGGATCCAAGAAAAACAAGCAATGACCATTTATTCTGTTGTAGATTGGTTTGGATCAAACAGATCTTTATGATAAGTTAAAAAGTATATATTTTTTTTTCATTTTTTTTTCAGATTTGTGCCCATAGTGTTCATTTAAGATGAGGATCTTGATGGAGAAGTATAGAGAAGGTCAAAAGGAGTTACATTGTGTCTTTGTGAACTTAGAGAAAGCATATGACAGGTTGCCTAGAGAGGAGTCATGGCATTGTATGAGGAAGTCTGGAGTGGCAGAAAAGTGTGTAAGAGTGACACAGGATATGTATGAGGGCAGTGTGATAGTGGTGTGGTCTGCGGTAGGAGTGACGGATGCATTCAAGGTGGAGGTGGGATTACATCAAAGATGAGCTCTGAGCCCTTTCTTATTTGCAACGGTGATGGACAGGTTGACAAAAGAGATCAGACAGGAGTCCCCATGGACTATGATGTTTATGGATGACATTGTGATTTGTAGTGAGAGTTGGGAACAGGTTGAGGAGACCCTGGAGAGGTGGAGATGTGCTCTAGAGAGAAGAGGAATGAAAGTCAGCTGGACTATGACAGCATATATGTGTGTGAATGAGAGGGAGGATAAAGGAATGGTGAGGATGCAGGGAGTAGAAGTGGCAAAGGTGGATGAGTTTAAGTACTTGGGATCAACAGTTCAGAGTAATGGTGAGTGTGGCAGAGAGGTGAAGAAGAGAGTGCAAGCAGGATGTAGTGGGTGGAGAAGAGTGTCAGGAGTGATTTGTGACAGAGTGGTACCATAAGAGTGAAAGGGAAGGTCTACAATATGGTAGTGAGACCAACTATATTATATGGGTTGAAGATGGTAGCACTGGTGAAAAGACAGGAGTCAGAGCTGGAGGTGGCCGAGTTAAATGTGTTAAGATTTACATTGGGTGTGATGATGATGGACAGGATTAGAAATTAGTATATTAGTGTGTCAGCTCAGGTTGAACGGTTTGGAGACAAAGCCAGTGAGGTGAGATTGGTTTGGTTTGGACATGTGCTGAAGAGGGATGCTGGGTATATTGGGAAAAGGATGCTAAGGATGGAGCTGCCAGGTAAGAGGAAAAGAGAAAGGCCTAAGACAAGGTTTATGGATGTGTTGAGAGAGAACATGCAGGTGTTTGGCATGACAGTGCAAGATGCAGAGGACAGGAAGTAATGGAAACAGATGATCTGCTGTGGCGACCCCTAATGGGAACAGCTGAAAGATAAAGAAGATAAAGAAGAAGCGTTCATTTAAGTTGTCCTTTTCATATTACCATACTGTAGAATCTAAAAGGTTTTTTTTTCAATACCTACACATATTTGACTATACTCTCCTCTCTCCTACACTAAACAAGTTAAAATCTAACCTCTCTTACTCATAATATATTACCTTTGAAGGGTATACCTATCTAGACATTCAAAACTTGTACCATTTCTGATGACTGTTTTACCAGCATACTCACTATTAGTCTGTAGGTACTAATGACAGTAAGGTAAGGTCATGTCCCCAACGTATGGCAAACCTTCCTCTTCTTGTTCTTCATTATGTGTCTGCACTAGGTCATGTTTTTTTCTATGTATACAGCTGGTGTATAGTTACCCTAATGTATTAAGACTGTAACGTGTTTGTGTTACTGTAATCATATACTGTTGTATTCTATGGAGCTTTTCTCCCCAGGCCTCTGCTGAAAAAGGGACTGCTAGTCATGCTGTTTGGAATATCCCAAAAAACAAACACTAAATAAATACAATTTTGGTTTCTTTTTGTGACAGAATTAAATTCAGGCTACCTCAGAAGTGTAGCTGCTTCAGGCAAGAACTGTAATTGCTATTGTCTGTTTAGGACCCAAGAAGTTTTGGATTTTTGTTTGTCAGTTTGATTCTAAACAACCGAAAGAAGTGGCTGAAAAACATCACACCCCACATCCTGTTCTTGTTGTGCTGTGCTCTTTCTTTCTTTATGTCACTTTGACATCCAGGTAAGTTGGTTGGTTGACAGACCATTTCATCCATGACCCAGGTCCAGTGAGCAAAGAGTTGAGATACAGATAGAAGAGAGTGCCAAAAATATTTACAGTGATATCAGCATGCAAACTAGAAGTAGATTTTATAGATTAAATAACTGGCAAATCTGTGGCATATAATATCAGCTGGGAGTACATATTTTATAAATGTGAAGGATAATATGCTTAAGGCAAGAGAACATATGTATTTGCATATGAATTGGGAGAAACATTTATATACAAGTTGTACTCTTCCTTGTCACATCTAATATTTGGTACACAATTATATACAATATATAAATTTAAGGTTACAGTATAAGGTGCAAAAGCAATGCACAATTTTGGACAAAGTACAATATGGTTCACTCCAGAAATGAAGGTTAGCAATAAAACCCAGTGTCTCTCTTGTTGTCAACCACTTTTGTTAATTTGACCAGAAAATCCCCTCCATCTCCACTTTCATTGGTCATTGTCAGTAACACAAAAGTATAATTTTGTGAAGTCATTCCTGTAAGCTATTTAAATATTTTTACCCTCTCATTGTACAGATTTTGAATACTGAGTGCTCAACCCAGCTAACGTGGGCTCCTCCTTTACTTTGGAAGCTCCTCCCACTCTCAGCTCATCTGCACCAGACAATTAAAGTGGCAAGTTCCTTCCCTTATACCTCTAAAGCTGGAATTACTCTCTCCTTTATATCTTACTGCTTGGTTACTGCACAGACCAGTACCCGGAAGTATTAGGCCCTTTTTCCATTTCACTTTTGAAATCTGCAACATCCAGAACAAGACTACCATTCACTGGACAGCCTTATCTATATTTTGTACATTCGACTGTAGTTACATGCACCTTCACGAAAGCTAATGCTTAAGCCTAAAACACCTAAGCACTGAACAAGATGAAAGGTCATCCTGCTAGTGTAACCTCTGTTGTCTTCATTGTATTTCTAGGTCTCCTAAGGCAGTGTACTAACTGCCTTATACTCAAAGATAATGAACTTATGCTCAACATCAACTGTGAGATGTATAAATACCTAAATAAATCTGGATGCTTCCCTGTTCCTAAAATCTTTCCCTATGAGTGTCATGCACCTCCACTGTAATTACTGACTAATCACACCAAATTATCTTATGCTAGGGCTGTAAAAAAATCACTCTCAAAGTCTCCCAGAAATAAAAAGGTTAAGGCTCAGTTAACATGTGGCCACTCATCCACCTGATGCATACTGGGAATAAAAAGTCATCAAGAGCAAAACTCTCCTGATCTGCTCCTCTGAACCACATCTGCAGCTGAATTGTTTTAGTGAAGAATTAATATTGTTAGGTATTCTGACACATCACACCCAAGGCTGGACAAGGAGAGGGGTACGGTGTGTTGCCTTTCAGGAGCTAGGATTTCTGACATTAGAAGGGCTCTGTGGACCCAAACTCCTGACAAATATAACTATGATATGGTAGTGGAACATGTGGGATTAAACAACTTGAAATTTAAAACCCTTGGGACATGCAGAGAGACAAATCAGAGCATTCCATGCATGTTACAAATGCAGGTAAGACACTGGTCCTCAGTGGAATCATTTCTTCACCCCGAATGATGCCTGGATATAAAGAAAAGATAACTGGTCTCAGTAATTAGTTAAATAGCTGGTGTCATCCCGGGGGCATCTGGTATGTGTCAGCAGGAAATGAGATGCCTGACCATCCAACTTGCTTCAGTTTGGATGACCTGCACATCTCGTTCAAAGCCATCTGCATAATGGCTAAAGCATGTGCTACCCCCAGTGACTTTTGAGCCCAGTTGATAGACATTCCAACATCAGTAACATAGTCCTAAAACTGAATCACTTTAGGGTAGCTCACCTCAGTCCCAGAAGTCTAACCAATAAACTGTATGAATGTGATGTACTCCTATATTTGCAAAACACTCATGTCTATGTAGTTACTGAGACTTGTTTTATACGTAAATACAGCACTCCCTGTACACCTGGATTTTACACCTTTCATGTCCTCATGTCCTCAGACCCAGTGGCAACTGTGGTGCAGTCTCCATATTTGTCAAGGAACATTGCCTCCGTCATATCCCAAGGGACCTGCAAACTGAACGTATTGAACAGCAGATCATTCTAGTTAGGATTAATTATCAATTAATAACCTGTTACAGAACACATTCTTTGTCCCTTAATGACCACATAACATCCCTCAGTGTTCTAAATGATCTCCCTATTAGCAAAAACTCCATTATTTTGGGTGACTTTAACTACCCTTCAACAAACCAGGACACCTATACTTCCAAAGTAGTATATGCCCAGAAAGTTCTAGATTTCAGTTGAGCAGCTGGGAAATAAGTCTACTAGAGAACACAGCTTTCTTGACCTGAGTGGTACAAATATGTCGGCCTCTTTTACTATTCTGCTGGTATCTCATTCTCCAGTGAAGTCTGACCAGTCTTGCTATCTTCTTCGTTAAACTCCCAAAAGTCCTTACACAAGCAACATTGAACATAAAGATTACAAATGTACCAGCGTCAACATACTTTTATTATGAAATATCAGTGCACTCAACTGTGACTGCACCATGCCAGGCCTTCATACGGCAACACTCTTCACTGAGGAATCCTACATCCAATTAGAAAAGTGCATATAGCTAGCAAGGGTGTAGTTAGGCATATGGTTTATACTCTACTGAGTAGAATTTTCTATACATTGCTTACAGAAACCATGTTTTTTTTAAGCCATATTGTGTCCACAACTGTCTAAATTAATGCCTTCAATAAGAGTTTCATTGATTGAAAAAATATCTATTTAATGGTTTTAGAGAGAAAGTGATGCAAACACCTAAGTGCTGGGGGGGGGGGGTAAAGTTTCAATTTTTTTAATTGATAGGTGGGTTGCAGCCAGCAATAAGGACACACAAGTGCAAAATTATATTCTCTGGCTATACCCCTGCTAGCTATCAGTACATAACAGAACCAAGTATCATAGAAAACCCAAAATTATACAATGACTGGCTGGTAACATTGTAAAACGAGCACGCTGATTGGCCAGCCCAACCAGCGTGCCCATTGAGAATATACAATGGAAAAAGGTCCGGTTGCCTGGACTTTTTTCCATTGATATATTCTTTAATTTTAAGGGTTTAAAAAAAAAAAAAGCATAGCAATATCTCCGTTGCTTACTTTCCCAAGCACTGATGTACTGGGTACGTGTGGGAACACAAGTGCCAAACACATGTGCAGTACATCAGCAATGCGAAAGCGGAGCTGTCCAACGGCGGTAGGACACCACAACGCCATTATACAAGGACATTATTTAAGAAAAGTAAATATTTTTTTCTTAAATAATGTCATTGTATAATAGCAATAACCCACTTCTGGGTGTGGGTAATGCTGGATTTACCCACAGTTGTCTTTGTTTGGTCACTCGGGCTTCGCCCTCGTGACCAAACCACACCAACCATGGGTAAATCCAGCATTAGCCACATCCAGGCTTGGGTTATTGCTTAAATAAACCACACTGGTAGTCCACCACCATAAATAAACTGTACAACAAAATAAACTAGCAGATCCATAAACCCCTCTTCTCAATGATAATATGAAAAGCATTGCAAAAACCTTGCAAAGCACTATCAAGCTCCACTGCAGGAGCTCATGAATGTAGACTGGCCTGTGAAGCTAAAAATAATTATAAATACTTCTTTAGCTATGTTAGAAAATGTAGAATTAGCACCCTACGTTGTTCTGAGCTTACTCATAATAGCACCTCATATTACAACTCAGTAAACATTGCTAATATGTTTGCAAACAAATTTATTTACACCTTCACCTCTGTGACTTCTATCCAAAGCATTGAAATATTTAAACCCCTTGAATTCCTTGCACCTCCAATTATTTCTAAAGACCATTTAGTGAAAGTGCTAAAAAAGACAAAAAATACTCTCTTCATCGGACCTGGGAATATACTTGCATGATTAATTAACAATATTAAACATGCCTTGCAGACACACACCTTAAACTATTTAACATAAGTTTAGCTGTTGTTTTTTTTTTACTTGATGAGTGGTGCACTGCTGTGATGATGCCCCTCCATAAGGGTGGCCTTACAACTGCCCCAGGTAATTAGAGACTTATTAGCCTTAATGTATTATATCTGTCTTCATAAATGATGATATGAAGAATGTTATTAGACTTGAACCCAACAGTGTGGCTTTGTGAAAGATAGAGCCTGTCTACTGAATTTGATAAAGTTCTTTGAAAGGGTTACAGAGGCTGTAGATGGTGACACTGCTGTACATGGTATGTCTTGACCTGGTCAAGCCATTCAGTACCATTACCCATGCTGTCATCATACAGAAACTAAATACTTTAAAATATGAGCCATATGTTATAAGATATATAGCAAACTGCCTGAAAGATACAGTACAAGTTGCAGACACCTCATTAGAAAGTATGAAAGTGACCAATGGAGTCCCTCAGGAATCAGTGCTGGGACCTCTCATTTTTAACTTTATTTTTAGATCTCCAATCAGAGAGCCAAGACTTCTGGCTAACTAACATAGGTTCATAGGTTAGTACTAGGCTATCGGCCCTATGGCCTATACAGTCCTAGCCACAACAAGTCCCTGGATATTTCTTCCCACAGTATTTACTTCCCTGGACCCCTGTCTAGCAGGGTGACTGATGTGCTCCCCGGGGTGAATTTCCTATCTCCCATCCAATCGTCAAGGTTCCTTTTGAAGAGGGCCAAGGAGGCACTCTGCTTGACATGTATGGGTAGTCTATTCCAGAGTATGGGGAGTCTCTGGGTCAGGAACCTATCCCTCCAGCATGTTTTGTTCATTGTGATGATAAGGTTTAGTGTAAACTGGAGACCATTTTAAGCCATGCTCTGACATCCAAACACTGCATTATAAACTCTTCCTAGTAAATTCATGGTATAACAAAATGGGCTCAGATTAAATGCTAAAAAGTGTAGTATTGTCACTTTTGGTAGATAGCCATTCCCCTCATAATACTGACTAGATAACACAACACTGGAAAATGAAAATGTAGCCAGGGACCTAAAAAAATTGGCTTGAAAATTCTCTCTTTTCACCATCATATGAAAATGGACATCAGGAAATCATTTTAATTGCCAAGAAAATATCATCAAGGCCTAAAAAGAGGTAATCACTTCCTTCTACTCAGCATTGATTAGAGCATTAATCAAGTACAGTGCCCTCCTCAGCACCTATCTCACTAAACACATCAAACAACGAGAAAAATCCCAATGTCCTTAACCAAAAAGATCACGTCTATAGTTCCTGAGTTATCAAGTGAGGCTGCAATTTCTATCCCTTTATTTAGTGCCTTACAGTCTTTTGAGGGGGGATTTGTCTTATAGGCTTTTAAGGGGTGATCTTTGTCACACTTACTGCACCATTAGAGACCCTGTTGTCCTGGGTAGCTTTTATTTTCATTAATTCAATGGCAGAAGCAGTACTGGAAACAGGGACCTAAATCTTCACCAGTAGTTAACTACGATACAGTGGAGGTTTATAACGCAGCACATCCCTAACCTCTGGAATAAGTATCTCCTCCCTCTTCACCAGTGCAATTTATTTCCTTCTTTTAAACATAACCTAGATAACTGGATAGGTTTTCACAAATTTACTCTATAATGACTGGTATGATCTTACTGGAGAAAGGCAACGTGGCCTCATGGAGATTCACATTGGAACATCTATCAACCTTTGATTCTGTGTAGCCATTAATATATGACCCAACCAGAAACACTGACAAAATGTGCAAAATATATCTAACTGTACATTTATAATCTCCCATTCACTGTCGTCATGGTAGAGGTGTGCAAATTAACTGAAAATATAATGCCTGCCCATAAGTTTTGTTGTAGAGGTCAGGGATTTTCTGGTCAATTATCATATTGTTGAGGTAAAGTGTCAGGTATTGGGAAGCCATGATACACTGAAAGTTTAAAGCATTTTTGCCAAGGGAAAGCACCCTTGCGCCTCCAGACCTCTTACTTCTATATTTTAACTCTGAGATTGCACAGCATTGGTGAATAAATTTAATTCCATGTTCTCAAGGCTATGAGTTTGTGATTCCCAGCCTTTTTACAATTATATGAAACATGGCCACGTGAGCTGTAAGCTGTAGAACCACTATCCTTAAGCTCTCTGGCTCATAAAAAAAAAAAAACATATTTTGTAAAACTTAATTCCACAGTCTTGTTCTGATAATATTTCACAATAGCACCAGGAACATAACTACCATAACCGTAGAAGGTCACACATTCTATGTCATTTCCATTTGATTGCTAGAAGAACAACAAAGTAAATGCTCCTTTATAGAATAGACATATTACTTTAACTGTTTTTCCATGAATACAAGTCCCCTATGCTACCTCATGTTGACATACTTGCTCATAAAAGCACAATTACTGCACTGCTTTTCCACCCCCCCCACCTTTCAATAAACTAACTCCACATTCATATGACAGTAGAAAAGTTGTAATACATGACCTACTGTAGGACCTCGCTTACACCTGAAAATGAGAAAACGAGACCAGTTATTTCCAAATACAGATATTATGTGAATCAAGGAAAATGTTTTCAGCAGTCTTGTATTTGAATATTTTGTCCCCGGCATAAGTCCATGCTCATATTTCAATATTTGTGCTCATTAGTATAGTGTAACTGGAGAAACTACCCATGTTCTGAAGCTTTCAACCTGACAAGAAGCCTTTGATGAATTTGATTGAATAACAGATACCAGGTAAGATGGAAACAAGCAAAAGAACAGAAAAAGGAGCGTACGAAGCGTGCGAAGACCTTGTCAAAATACTGGAAGGTGTATATGAACACATGAATCCAGCTTATTTGGTACCTACCCCTGTAGATTCTTCTTGTGACGATGAATATTTTAACACATAGCAAGATTCTCCACTTATTCTACACTGAGTACTATTAATAATTATGAAATGTCAGAGCTAACTTGCTGACCACAGTACATTATTAAAGGTCTGTCTGGCATTGTTAATTGACCAATAAACAGAGCACACAAAAAGACTTGTAAAAAATATATATGAAAAACGGAGGTCACAAATCACGCCAGTCGAGGTAAGAAAAAATATATCCTTTTACTTGTAAGCGCTTTCATGCACAAAGGTATATGCACTTCTTCAGACAAATAAACAAATATAATGAGACACTTTATATAAGCCTTTGAACAACCCAGCTGACCCATTTCACAGGTCATTATTCAATTTGTTAAAAAGAATTACTTAAAATAGGGGTTGACAAAAGTCAATTATAGTTCTTAAAAACCTAGTTCACATTTATACTGCTGACCCAACCAACTACTAACTTTTACCATAACAATATACAATGTAAAAAACAACAAGTAATCACACAAAATAATACCATATATATTTGAAACCTAATTTAAAAATGTATGGTATCTATTATAATTATTTCTACAATAATCAATAATGTTTCAAATAAATATGTATATATGTATATGTGTATCCTAAAACAAGTATACAATAAATGCGTGTAAATCTAAAGTATTTATGCATTGTTAATGCCAATATAAAACAAAAAATATGTATATATGTGTGTTGATATACTCTGATACATTTATAAAAATAGTGTGTATGTATTACGCACATAGTTCTAGTGAAAATAAAATGCGAATGTAAACTTGTATTTTATAAAAAAATCATTTCATCTGTTTAAGGCTTTAATGTTGAGTAAACATTTTATGGAACACATATCGTTGATTCCTGGGAAAGTATAAGCGTTTGTTTTTAGTTGCCAAAGAAGTTCATGTTCTTGCAACTTTAAATACCATGCTCCCCCTCTAGGATTTTTTTGGACTTTCTCAACTACACTAAATAGAAAACTGTGTGAGTTGTTTTCTTTAACATGTTTAGCTAAAGCGTTGGACAAGTTTTGTTTGGATATAGCGTATAGATGTTCGTAAATACGGGTCTTCAGTAAACGCTCTGTCTTCCCAAAATAATATGCAGCACAGTCTTTACACTTGGCAAGGTAGATAACCCCTTGACTTTCACAATTGTATTTGTCATTAATATAGTACTTAATACCTTGAACTGTGAAAGTGGCGCCTATTTGAATAAACCTGCAATATTTACAACAACCGCACTTAAACATCCCTTTGTTAGGCTTAAAAGTTTTTAAAGGAAACTCTAATAGTTGTTTTATAGTTAATCCCTTCCTGTATACTATAAGGGGTTTTGAACCTAAGAGGGAGTAAAGTTGTCTATCTTGTATTATACATTCCCAGTTATTTTGTAGAATTCCTCGTATTTGCCCTGCATTTGAATTGAATTGAGTAAGGAAGCTGACATTATAGTTGGTCGTAATACTCTGGTTGTTTTGAGTATTCTCACCAACTGTGTTTATGTTTGATGTTTCACTGTTGTAAGTTGTTCCTTTAAAAATTGAACTTATAAGTCCATTTTTCCTTTTGTTGTTTACCTCCCAGTAAACTGAACTAACTAGTTTATTTGGGTACCCTCTATTGTAAAACATTTCACACAGTTTCCAACATTCTTCTTCGAATGCTTCATCTGTGGAGCACATTCGAGAAGCACGGACAAATTGTCCATTAACCACACCCTTCTTTTGATGGAAGGGGTGGTTACTGGTGAAATGTAAAAAAGAGTTACTGTATGTAGGTTTCCTATGTATTTTAGTAGTGAAAACATTATTTGCCAAATCCTTAGTAATAGTGATGTCCAAGAAGTTAATTGATATATCACTTAATTCATAAGTGAAATCCAAAAAGGAGGAAAAGGAATTCATTTCATCAATTAGCTGTATGGCTTCTTCGGGGGTACCATTAAGTACCATGAGAATGTCATCTTGGTAACGTGTATACCACACCTTGATTTTACAAAATAAGTGGTGTGGAAAAAGAAATGTGCGCTCCCAAATGCTTATACTTTCCCAGGAATCAACGATATGTGTTCCATAAAATGTTTACTCAACATTAAAGCCTTAAACAGATGAAATTATTTTTTTATAAAATACAAGTTTACATTCGCATTTTATTTTCACTAGAACTATGTGCGTAATACATACACACTATTTTTATAAATGTATCAGAGTATATCAACACACATATATACATATTTTTTGTTTTATATTGGCATTAACAATGCATAAATACTTTAGATTTACACACATTTATTGTATACTTGTTTTAGGATACACATATACATATATACATATTTATTTGAAACATTATTGATTATTGTAGAAATAATTATAATAGATACCATACATTTTTAAATTAGGTTTCAAATATATATGGTATTATTTTGTGTGATTACTTGTTGTTTTTTACATTGTATATTGTTATGGTAAAAGTTAGTAGTTGGTTGGGTCAGCAGTATAAATGTGAACTAGGTTTTTAAGAACTATAATTGACTTTTGTCAACCCCTATTTTAAGTAATTCTTTTTAACAAATTGAATAATGACCTGTGAAATGGGTCAGCTGGGTTGTTCAAAGGCTTATATAAAGTGTCTTGTTATATTTGTTTATTTGTCTGAAGAAGTGCATATACCTTTGTGCATGAAAGCGCTTACAAGTAAAAGGATATATTTTTTCTTACCTCGACTGGCGTGATTTGTGACCTCCGTTTTTCATATATATTTTTGGCATTGTTAATTCTCAAGCCAGTAGAATACTGAAATAATATTTTGGGAGGCATTTGTTCATCTTCTGTATTGGCTTGATAAATGGATGTGTATGTATTTCTAGGTTTTGCAAGGTCTTACTTACCAGATCTTTTATACATCTGCAAAGAGACTTTTGCTTTCTAGATTTTGCAATTGCTAGATGACCTTCCAACAAAGTAAAATGATCACAACTAGAATAATTTGGCAGAATATCTGCATAAGTGAAATCAAACTGAAAAAAGAAAGAAAAAAAAGCACAGAAGTTTTACAAACAACTCACTCTGCCTGAGCGCCTTCTTTCGTGTGATTCTTGAGGCCTACAAAGGAATGCTTTTGCTCTTATGACACACCAAATAATGACCACTGGAAACATTTCACTGTAAAGTTCGATATAAGGCAGAGTAAAATGTGGCCGACTGTACTAGTGGGCTGAATATGTGTGATAATAGAATAGATATGGCCCCAGGCGTCGGGGTGGACGCAAACACAAACGTAGTCAGTGTGTCCACCTCCCTGGAAGGAGTGATTCAGAAATAATGATAATAATGAGGATTTTCAGTAAATAATGATAATAATGAGGATTTTCAGTAAATAATGATAATAATGAGGATTTTCAGAATGTTTTGAATTTGTTTAATGTAACTCTGACTTCACAACAACAACATCTTTTGAATAAAGGACTAAGTTTTGTACCGGGGTTTTTCTGCAATGAATATCATATTGTAACTGATGTTATGAGTTTCTGTCGAAATCTGAATCTGAAATTGTTTTTTGCTGATAGGGAGTCTCAAAGATCTAATGATTTCAGATTCAGTAAATCGGATTTCCAGCCACCGATGAATAGACACGTTTCAATCTTCATGCAATCTGTACTTAGGGACTTACATTTTGAACACAGGGAGTATGATATATTGAGACATAATCTATCACCGCAGGATATTTCAGCTCTGCAGGAGCTACGTGACAATCACAATACTGCTATCTTACCTGCTGATAAGGGTGGTGCGGTGGTAGTTATGAATATGAGCACATATTTAAGTGAAGGCAAATTACAACTGTCTGACAACAGATGTTATATGAACATGGCCATTGATCCCACTAAGAACTTTAAGCAGGAAATAGATTAGTTCCTGAATCTGGCCCTTGAGGAAGGTATTATAAGCAAGAATTGTGTTTCGCAACTTACTGTTAAAGACCCTCAGAAACAAATCCTTTACTTGCTTCCAAAGATACACAAATCCATTACCAATCCTCCAGGCAGACCTATTGTATCAGGCATAGGTTCCTTGACGGAACCATTATTTGCCTTCCTTACACAATATCTCAAACCACTCTTGGGTTTTGTCCAGGCCAGACTGCAGGACACGACTCAATTTTTACAGATCATTCAGGATAGCCAATTAGAATTAGAATTAGAATCTGGATGACTTATGTGTTCATTGGATGTTAAGGCCTTGTACACCAGCATTCCACACTGGTCTGGTTTACAGGCCTTACAGTATTGGTTAGACAGAGCTGGGTTCAATACCCTACTTATTTGCATGACTGAACACGTTCTCAATAATAATGTCTTTTACTTCCAAGGGCAATGTTTTTGGCAACTCCAGGGTACGGCAATGGGAGCATCATTTGCTCCCATATATGCTGATCTGTTTATGGCATTCTTTGAGGAATGCATGATCTATGATCCATTACATAATATCTATTTAGTGGAAATTGATATATGGCGCAGATACTTGGATGATTGCTGGATGGTGTGGCGGGCAGATGCCAGGTATCTGCAGGAATTTGTTGAATATCTCAATCATAATATCTGGGGGATTGAGTTTACGGTAACATTTGATCTTGTAAGCATCAATTTTCTGGATGTCACAGTCATCAGGAATCGGGATCATACATTGAACACCAGGATTTACCGTAAATATCCTCAATACAACACCTTATTGCATGCTTCCAGCATGCACCCATGCCACACCATACGCAACATCCCAAAGTCACAATTTATGCGCATGAAATGCCTAAGTTCCACACAATTGGATTATGACAGAGCCAGTTTAGATCTTTATCATAGATTTGCTAAGAGAGGATACGGACACCTGGACATTACCAGGGCTTGGACCTGGACTACTAACACTGACAGAAATACTTTATTACAATATAAAATATAGGACAGTTACACCCCAGATTCTATTGTCAGGTTTGTTACTACTTTTGGCAGAAATTCAAATGCTATTAAGGGAATTGTTAACAGACATTGGAACATTCTTATGGCCAATGAACACTTGAGGTCCATACTGGGTTCACAGTGTCGATTTTCATTTAGAAGAGGCAAAACATTGGGTTCCATATTTTCTCATTTCAAACATATAGAAAGTGGGGGAGCCATATACAAACAGTTGACTATGTCTGGTGACGAATTAGTGGGTACATTCCCCTGTGGTCATTGTAGTTCCTGTAAACAAGTCAGCAAACTTAAACAGTTCACTAGTCGCAATACTAGTAGAGTATATTGGTGTAAAATGTTTGGTAACTGCAGTAGCAGCTGGGTGATCTATCAACGACCATTTATAACCACAATTTTTATGAATGGAACATTTTGCTATTGCCCATTTATTTTATTATTTTTTGGTATATGTTCTGAACATTGTCTTGACGTTTTTTTTTTCATTTATTGTCTGCCCATTAACAGTGCATACATTCTATTCCTGTGGAAATTATTGTTCCGGGGGACATTATTGTACATTTATAGTGCACATATATATGTTTTATTCCTGGGCAAAAATTTTTTGGTATTATTGTCAACAAATGGTTGTTTATATTTATTTTTGTATTTTATATATGTATTTTGTTTTCTTTCACTTGTTTTTCTTTTGATCTCAATTTGTGTATTAGTACTAGTGGTAATATATCTTGGATCTCATTGGTGGGGGTTGTCTATAAATATTCATGAGGTTTACTGTTGTTTCTTTAACTTATTTCTACACTGAAGAAGGCATTGTTCTGCCGAAACCGGTCTGAATAATAAATTATAGTCTGATACCTATGTATCATTCTTAGTGTTTTTCTTTCTCATCTGACATATTTTTTGCTGGCCTCCTGTTGTTAATACTGAATATGTGTGACCCAGTAAAGTATATACAGACTACAATGGTAAATGGCCAAAGCAGTGAATATATACTGAGAAGAACCCAAGAAGCAGGACTGATCAAGAGAAGCAATCTAAAACTGAATACAGCTGTTCATCATAAAAGGAGAGGCAGCAGGCTGTGTGCCTTCGACAGCCTCTATAGCAATTACTTAATAAAACATTTAACTCCAAATAGTAAATCCAAGTTTCATTTTAAGAAGTTTCAAGATGCATTCAATGAAATAGTACTTCACTGCAAGAGGGAGGTGGCTTAACCTTCCACATGCATGTCATTAACCAGAATTTCCTCCAAACTATGTATAAATTTATTTTAGATGGGTAAGGATTTTGGCTATAGCTATTCTTTTAATTATTATAAGAATACAATGACAGCCCAACCTTATTTTATATATATATATATATATATATATATATATATATATATATATATTTATATGCAACTTGTTGAACCCGAAAATACACTGGCACAGCTGATCAAAAATTAACTGATCGAACATGTCGTGTCAGCAGTTATTCTGTGTAAGATCGTGGTACAGTGGATATTGGAGATCTTACCCTAGCCCCACTGTAGTGAGATGTCAGAGTTTGTATGTATAATTAGCAGGGAGTATGGGGAGCATAGGGGTACTTGCCTACCTGCAAAAATGTTTGTTCTTTCTTCTTTTTTTGACAAGCTGAAGTTATGTTAATTCAGTTGCCTTTTGATGCACTGAATTTTCGATGGATGGTCATGCATCCATATATACATATATGCCATTATATATACTATCTTGCCTTAATAGCATCACCGTTACAGTTAATTCATAATTTACTTGCAAATATATAGAAATAAGAACCAAAGTGGTTAGCAAAAGACAGTTTAAAAGATGATGAATAAAAGTGTGAATTTAGATACACATTAGACAAGTACTATAACTGTCCACTAGAGGGAGCAAAATAACTATGAAATGATTTTAATAACCATACAAAACTAATGCAAAAATAAAGGACACATTTTTGATGGATTACCAAAGCAAGATATTCACCTAGGAAATTTTAAACCTGCTGCATTAATATGAACCTGCTTGCAAGCAGACTTCATTTTATAAATAATTTTATAGATATGTGGGAATTAAAATACAAGTGAGGTAAATGTGGATTTATATTCAATTTTTTAGACAGCACATGAAAAATATAAGCCTTTGAAGCTTGCCCTTTAAGTGAATTTAATATGTACCTCCACTCTGTTCCTGCCATCCTCCTCACCCTTTTACTACCTATCCCTTGTCATCATGAAAGCCTGTCTTGATTCCCTATCACCCATTCTGGTAGACTTTTCTGTCAGTCTAGAACTCACTGTCTCTGCACATAAATTATACCTCTCAACCTCTTAGTACAAGAAATCTGGACAAAGCCTGACAAAAGGGGGGACAAAGACCCAAAATAGGGACATATTTTAAATATTGCTCTTGCAAACTTAAAAAGTTGCTAGAGTAGCAGGGGTTTGTTTCAACATACATTTTCTGAAGGATCTGAAGTTTGAAACTCCAATGTATTTCATTATTTAGTGACTTCCATCCTCAGATCATTCCAGTGATTTGGCAGAAAACCACAAATTTTATGAGGAACAGACCACGAATATGAGCAAAAAATCGACCTTCTATGAAAATCTGGACAGTTGAGAGGTAACTTTTGCAGACTGAGAGAGTAGTTAGGTCCTACAATCTTATGTCTGTATCCCCTTGGTTCTCCATCCATCTTTTTTTTCAGGATGACTCATTCAAATTTCCCCGATATGATGTTTCATGTTGATATCATAACCCCCCCCCCCCCCGTCTGTTCTGGTCTATAATGAGAAGAGCTCCAGCACCTTTAGTCTCCGGACATGTCACTTTCCTTTCCATCCCAGGCACCTTTCTGATGGTTTCATCTGGACTCTTTCCAGTAGCCTGATGCCCCTTTCGTTTTATGGTTTTCAGAACAACACACATAACTCAAGGCATGGCCTGACAGGGCCTGATATAGTGGAGGCATTACCCCATTGCTTCTGGAGTTTAACCCTACTCCTCACCCCACTCCCACTGGATAAAGGCCAGCATTCTGTTTGTTGCTATCACTGCCCACTCAACCTGCTTCTGATGGTCCATTCCAGGTTTAAGATCTTTTTCCTGTTCTGTTGCCATCGATTCCACTAGCCCCAGCTGATATCTTACACCATGGATGTTGCGGACCAGTTATTGGGTTTGGTCTGCACTGACCCTCAACAACCACATTTCTGCAAGCTTGGTCAGATTTCCTGGTCAGCCTTTTCATACCCTTCCCTAGAGTCCTCCCCATGGTCTCCTGTACTACACCTGTGTTTGTGTCATCAGTGAAAAGGCTGATCCTGATCTCTCTTCCTTCAGAGATGTTTGAAACAACTACTGTTAGGAGCACTGAACCCAGAACTGACCCCCGTGGTACTGTGCTACGTTCCTTATTTCTGACATCCCCTCACACCACAGCTATGTCTTTATCCATGCAGCAATTCAGTTCATCAGTCTTGATATTACCCAATTACCTACATATTTGCTATCAACGTTCTGTGTGCTACTGAACCAAAGGCCTTGATGAAGTCCAAGTTGACCACAAGTACTCTACTCTGCTATAAAGCAGACCTGTAACCCAGTCATAAAAATGGATAAGATTCAACTGGCAGGTCCTTACAACCATGGACCATGCAGGTTGATTTCCTGGAAATTGCTGTCTTCCAGGAAAGGAGCCAGCCTTCCCCTTGCAATTCACTCCATGACTTCCCTGCCACTGTACCACATCATTACAGTGGGCCTAATGTGAGAACTCATACAGTCCACTCACTGTGCTTTCCCCCATGTGTACCTCTTAAAAAGTAACCTTGCTGAACCTGGGAGTAAAATATTTTTTTGAAGGAGAGGACACCCTCTGCACCTTCCCTGTGGGTGGAACTTTCTCTGTAGCTTCACCTTTTAGTTAAATATACTAATTTCATAGTTAAAAAACATGGGGAAAAGAGAAACATCTGCAAGTGTGAAAACAGTGCTCTCACATACCTGGATCTTGTAGTACACCGTGACATACACAACACATCCTGGAACTAAACACCTCGGGGAGATGGGTTTCATTGAATGATAGTTACCTTCACCAGATGGTAGGGTGTGATGTAGCACTGCAGGCAAAGAATGGAAGGAGCCAAGACATTGGATGATTGAAGAGGAGGAAATTTATGAATGATGTTTGACATCTACTTCTCTGAAGTAAATGTGAATATCAAAGGGCTCCAGCTAACTAAATGTGTAGATAGCCACAAGCTAGGAGAAGTCATTGAATCCCTGTGGGAAGGTTTCTCCCAAATAAATAACTTGTGCCAAAATCATGCACTGAAATTAAACTCCAGAAAATACATTATCACATCCTCTGGAAAGTCATCTACCCCAGGGAACTACCACATTGACACATACACCCCTAAGAGTTGACCCAGTTGTTTGGGATTTGGGAACTTTTGTGATGGCGAAATAACTTTCAAACAACATGTTTCAATTGTCATAAGAAAGTCCTTTTATATTGCACAGTTTATAAATAAAGAAATTGTGACTGGATCCAGGGATGTTATTGTCCCCTTTACTCCGCCTTCATTAGGCAATTCATTGAGTATAATGCCCCCTTTGACATGTATATCATGGCACTAACGAAAAGGTGGCATCTGGTCCACAGCTATGGGCCATGACAAGGACAACATAAAATAAAACTGCTGCATACATTAGCACACCCAGGCAAGGCATTACAGGGCACTAACAGTCCATATTTGCATTAGACTTTACGTTACATTACCCACATAAGGCAGAAAGTTGTGTAGAGCACTGCCATCATATTCATCATCATCATTTGCACAGTTGTGATGGGGCACAGTGACAAGTAACAGCAATACTACATAAGGTGTTAGGGTCATTGGAGGTGAAAGAGGTAGCCACACAGCCAGGTAACAGGATGGGGGACATCAGGGATAACATCTTCCATGCCAAAAACATTGACCAGATGTATTGTGTAGCCCAGCATTGTCAGGCTCATTGTTTGCAACATAAAAAGGTGGTGTAACACTTTGGGAGCATGTACAGGGATCTTCATGTGAAGTGTCAGTAGATGGATAACATACACAACCTTGAGGATGACCACAGCTAAGCACTGCATCCTTGTGGTGGAGCCAGATGATCATCAATAAGGACCACAAGATTGGCCATGGCTAGGTGTGGAGGCTGCCATGGCCAGGGGTGACAGTTCTGCAGTTTTCTGAACAATGTGTTCCATGTGTTTAAGCATGGCCTTTGACCATCTACCACCCTGCACAGCCATGGTGGACATTTACTAGTATTTTTGTAGATGAACTGATGACCTTTTTATATGACTTCAGCAAATGTTTGTGTTCCAACTCCCTACATGTTATGTCATGCATTGCAGGGTGAACCCTTAGTCTTTGCACTGGCTGCTTCTTATTACACAGGCCACACAGCATACTCACCATCTCTGCCATGGTGTACATAGTGGCTGTCTGCACCTGGATCATTGACTGCACATATACTAATTAATGCCAAGTGTTGTATCTGGGTCTGGACATGACATGGAGTCATGGCAGCAGTAGGCACCAGCATGCATCTCCTGTATAGCAGGTGTGCACGTATTGTAGGTAGTAAGGTTGATGGATGCCATCTATGGTGATGACTGCTGCATAGCCTGTGTGAGCCACACATGGACAGGACATATGGCACTAAATACAAGTTCAGTCTGCCCTCCACCATATACAGGAGAGGTGGGCATGCCTTCCAGCATTAGGGTTGCTGACTGTGCCACTGTTTTATCAGACCATGCCATGAGCATGGTGCCATCATTGTCAGCCAGAGATGACCTGCTGACTTCAGACATGTGACAAACTGTTGTGCTGGACCTTCCATAGTGGAACGTGTGAATGAACAAAGATAACATACCTGTGGCTGAACTGCAACATTTGCCTCACTGCCCCCCACACTGTGGTACACAGTCTAGTAGAGGACATTTATGTAAAGAATATTAGGGCATATGCATACCTTGCAGTGCAGGTTGTCACAGTTGCATTCCCAATGTACCAGGAGAACAGCTATGCATACATATGTTTTACTAAATAACCTCTTCACACCTGCAGGTCAGTGTAGAACTGGAAATGAGCATGCTATTACTAACTTCATGCATCTTCTACATGTAGTCAGGCTGACATCACCAGCCATCTCCCACATCCAAACCACTGTTAGATATGAGGGTTCTCATCTACCCTGAACAGGGTTACCAGACACTGTTCCACCTCTGTGGGCCAGTTACTGTATGCATTGTTGTCCATGTTCTATGGCAGATGGGCCCTAGGTGGCAGCCTTTGCCTTGGTCTTGGCATGCAGTATCACATTAGTAACTTTGCAATGAACCTGCATTACTGCATATTATGCCCGCACACAGCATTAATGCCTTGCACCACTCTGTGCCACACCGTGTCACAGAAAACCTTATCCATTTCAGCTTTTTCAATGATCGACATACCATATAAGTCAGTATCCCCTCTGACTCCAGTATGAAGAACCTTTCCAGCTACTGCCTTCTCTTGGACCCATAACAACATGTGTACACCTGTAGATTGCACACACAGATCAATATTGTCCCTTTTCATCCATCTGGTTCCCTCACCTGTCTGTCATTGTGCTGTGGCTACTAACATCTTCTGCCATACTAACAGTAGCAATGGATATGTAACTACTGTCTACCTTCCTACAGCCGGTTTTGACAGCCACTAGTGCTGTGCACATCCTCCATCTCTGCACATAGCCATGCTATAACCTATATGCAGGTGGCATTGTATCCTCAGCAGCATGTCTTGCAGTATGTGTGTTAAAGGTCACTGTTACCATGTGCTATGTTCTCTAGCAGTGTGAGCCCCCCCCCCCCACCGCATGCACACACATCTGCATAGTAACCAGTCATGTCCTTGTGCTTTCTTTTCAGTATCAGGGTGATGCCCCCCCTCCCCAAGCTGGACAGCAACTGGTCTACTATGTGCTGTGTTCTCTGTTGGGGTGAGATCCTCACACCTTCACAGTAACCTCTTCTTGTGCTATGTTACCTCACCCAGTCCACAGTTTCCTATCTGTCCCTGTTGCTTCTATGCACCATGTGTGCTCAGTGCAGTTCAGAGGTACATTACCACCTGTCTTGTCTTCTTCAAGTATGCCGGCATCACAGGATAAACATTTCTCCACTGGAATTCTACTTCGGATTTGCTTGAATAAATGTGATCTTAAGTCATTGCTTCCTGCAAGAGTATAGTCATCAGGACTGCATATCTTGTAAGAGCATGTTCGACTTTACAGCAGACATCCCCGTACTCCTGAAATGAGTATACTCATCACTGTTTTCAAACTCTAATTTCTGATGTCCTGCTTCATATGCATACATTAAACTAAGGTAGTGGGTCTACTTCTAAATTTCAAACTTTCACAAGTTCGAATTTCTTATAGTCGAGACATAAGATCAAACTTCTGAATGTTCTAAATTTAAATTAAAAAAAAAATAAAAAAAATGTTTTTAAATTTCTGCAGAAGGCCAAACCTCCCAGCACCATCCACACCCCCTGCTAATTAAATATACCAACTCTGAGATCGCACTACAGCAAGGACAACAGTAAATGTACTGTTCTGCTCTGTACGGCAATCTCCATTTAAATGGTTAGAACTTTCACAAGTTCGATCTTATGGTCTTGACAATAAAAGATCCAAACTTGTGAAAGTTTGAAATTTAGAAGTATACCCAAGGCTGTAAGGTGTTATCCACAAGATGGCATGAGTTGTTAAGCATGCATAGTGAAATGATCACCATGGGATGTACTGGAGAACTAGAGTTTTTAAGGAATGTTTACAATAATTTATGAACAATGTGACATACTTTCCATGTTTACATTAGTAATACACAAAAGAAGTGTGACACCATCAGGTTATTGATGGTGCATGCAAGTACTGGGTGTTAGCAAAACATAACATTAAAACATGGTGGTTAGCTAATGACATACCAATATATCTATATATCTATATATATATATATATATATATATATATATATATATATATTCCTTGGTAAAGCAGTTATTACTGTTATCTATAATTTTCATAACTGCATTCATTTCATAAAATATGTGTGACAACAAGTAAAGAAATTGTGCATATTATAGAAAACATTAAGGCTCACAATGTTCCCACTGATGCTTTCCATACAAAACGCAGTTTTGTAGATTAATATTGTTTTTAAATATTGTCAAGCTCTTATATGTATAATTTGCATAGATTTTGCAATATCACCAAACCGCAGTATGCTCCCCCTCTTGTCATATATCATCAGAAAGCTCTGAGACAGGTGAACAATTCCTCAATTGGCTTCCTATATCTGTCTTGCATACTTGCAGAGATATAATAGTTTGACCATAATGCCAGTACCTTTTGGCAAGTTAAATATGTTTTTCTTTCTTATATCTGCAATGCAAAATCAGCATATGCAAACAGAGTTTTGAGGCTTGCACCACCATATAGCTCAATTTCTACCAAAGAACTTTCATATTTTACATTTTTTGTAACTCATGTCATTTTTTGCAGATGTTGCAAATCTGATGAAGTGTATTTTCAGCAGAGGATTTTGGATAAAGCTCTAAGGAAGCAAGTGGATGTCTGCCTTAGAAATATTCAGGACGAAAAGGTGTTAATTAGCCTCCTACTGTTCAGAATTAAATGAGTTAAGCAATATGGCAACCATGATTTTTGTGTTATAACAGGTCTCATAGCACAGTGATTATTATACTACAAATTTCTCTGAATCGTTGCCATAGACCATGGTGTTTTCACTCACAGTCATAGCTACCATGTTTGTCCCTGCCCATTCTTTGGCTTGGAGGTCATGTACACAATACGGTCATACACATACACTACAAAACCCATGGATTGTGTCAGTAATACTTTACGTAGCTCACCCATGCATATCATTTGGTGCCCATAATGTGTAGCCATGTGCAAAGGACTAGCATTTTTCCCCTGATTCTGACCTGTTGAGTGGACATTGTCTCTTTAGGCACTGGGTTCAGCAGGGCTTCCACCTGTTATAGCCAGGTGACTGAAGTTGTTTTGTATTTGCTGCACAGGAACTATGTGAAGCACCCATTAGGTCAATATGATGGCCCCTTATACAAGACCCATGGCTGGCACCAGTGTGTGGTGCCTTGTCATATCTGAGGTGTACTGACAACAGGACTCTGCACTGAGATCCTAGAACATCTCTTTGTGCTGTTTATAGAGTTGCATGGGGAATTGGCCCCAACCATATCTGGAGGCAAGGTCTGCCCATAATATCAAAGAGGTAAGTGATGTCTTGATGGGGTCTTCTGTGGGCTAGTCAAACATGTATTTTGTACCCTGTCCTATTCCCCATTATGGTGTCCCCATTCATTGTGTCACTCCCCATACCTTGTTTGTGGTCCTGTCCTCCCCATCACCCCTTGTTCTCATCTGTTTGCTTACATTCCTCCTCTGTTTCCCCCTTTTGTATTTAAGATTTATGCTTGCTTGTCTGCCCCTGCTACCTGCATATGTTCTTCACTACCATCCCCATTTAACCTTCTACTTCAGAAAAGTAAATGGGAATCTGTCCCTCAAAAAAGAATGTTCACTATCTTTCCAAAAGATTACCATTGTTTGTGCTCCTCTTCTGGCTTTTTCCCTTTTTCTCCCTTTCTCACCTCCCCTTTTCCTCCCCATTTATATCATGAACTGAGTAGGTACTTTACTGTCGTTGAGCTGTTTAGCCTGCTCACTGTGCTCGGGTTGCAGCTATGAGGTGGTTTGCTGTGTGTGTCAATGTGCATAGCCTAGGGCATGCCACATTGCTGCCCTTGTCATGTTGGTCATGTGGCCACATGCAGTGCAATTGGTTCACTATCATGACTGCAGCTGATAATGCAGCTGCTGTACTTTGTTATGCAGCCCGTATCCCAGAATACCAATACTATGCTGGCCCTAATGTATAACTAAGCAGCATCAGGCCATCTTACACTACAGTGTCTTTGATATTTAGCTCTACACTCTACTATTGTCACTTTTTCTTGCTGATTTCTGAAGTGT